>NC_133661.1:189530783-189832180 GCF_037893015.1 Macrotis lagotis | reverse complement strand
GGGTAAAAACATCACTTGTACAAAAATATTCATAGCAACCCTGTTTATGGTGGTAAAGAATTGGAAATCAAGTAAATGTCCTTCAATTGGGGAATAGCTTAGCAAATTGTGGTATATGTATGCCATGGAACACTATTGTTCTATTAGAGATCAGGAGCGATGGGAATTCAGTGAGGCCTGGAAAGATCTGCATGAACTGATTCTGAGAGAGATGAGCAGAACCAGAAAAACACTGTACTCCCTAACAGCAACATGGGTGTGATGATCAACCCTGATGGACTTTCTTATCCCTTCAGTGCAACAACCAGGGACAATTTTGTGCTATTGGTAATAGAGAATACCATCTCTATCCAGAGAAAGAATTGTGGAGTTTGAACAAAGACCAAGAACTATTACCTCAAATTTAGAAAAAGAAACCCTGATATCTTATTGTCTGATCTTGTTATCTCTTATACTTTATGTTTCTTCCTTAAGGATAAGATTATTCTCTAATCACATTCAATTTGGGTCAGTGTATACCATAGAAACAATGTAAAGACTGACAAATTGCCTTCTGTGTGGGGTGAGGGGAGGGATGTAAGATTAGGGGAGAAATTGCAAAACTCAAAATAAATGAAATCTTTTATAAAAAAGAGAAAGATCAGTCTTTAAAGCACCAGTCATCAGAACTGTCTGGTATTTGCTAAGAAATAGAATAATGGACCAGTAGAATAGACTAGGTGCAATAGCAGGAAACAATTATAGTAATCTGCTGTTTGATAAACCCAAAGAGTGTATCTATTGGGATAAAAACTTGCTTTGTTCCAAATTTCTCTCCAAAATGTTTGGATGAATTCACATCTCCACCAACAGTGTGTTGTGTCCCATATTTCCTACAACCCTTACAACAATGATCATTATCCTTTCTGGTCATATTGTCCAGTCTGAGAAGTGGAAGGTGGTACCTCAGAGATGCTTTAGTTTGCATTTCTCTACTAAGTAATGATTTAGAGCAATTTTTCATATAACTATGGATTACTTTTGTCTCCTCATTCTCCTTTGACCATTTGTCAATTGATGAATGGCTTTTTTTCAAAAAAAATGACTCAGTTCTCTGTATATTTTAGAAATGAGTCCTTTGTCTGAAATATTAGTTGTAAAGATTGTTTCTCAGTTTACTAAATTTCTTTTGATCTTGGTTACAGTGGTTTTGTCTGTGCAAAAGCTTTTTAATATAATGTCATCAAAATCATCAGGTTTGCTTTTAGTGATGTTCTCCATTTCTTTGTTAGTCATAAACTGCTTCCCTTTCCATAGATCTGACAGGTAAACCAGTCCTTGATCTTCTCGCTTGCTTATAGTATTTTTTATGCTTAAATCCTCTATCCTTTTTGATCTTGTCTTGGTATAGGGTATGAGGTGTTGGTAATCTAAGTTTCTTCCATACTAACATCCAACTTTCCCAACAGTTTTTATCAAAGAGAAAGTTTTTATCCCAATATCTGCACTCTTTGGGGTTATCAAACAGCAGATTACTATAATTGTTTCCTGCTTTTTGCACCTAGTCTATTTTACTGGCCCATTACTCTATTTCTTAGCCAATACCAGACAGTTTTGATGACTGATGCTTTGTAGTATAATTTTAGATCAGGTAGGATTAAGCCCCCTTCTTTTGCACTTTTTCCCCATTAAATTCCTGGTAATTCTTGACTTTTTATTTCTCCTTATGTATTTACTTACAACTTTTTCTAACTCATTAAAGTAATTTTTTGGAATTTCGATTTGTAGGGCACTAATCAGGTAGTTTAGGTTTGGTAGAATTGTCATTTTTGTTATATTAGCTCTACCTATGAACAGTTGATGTTTGCCCAGCTATTTAAATATGATTTAATTTGTGTGAGAAGTCCTTTATAATTGTTTTCAAAAAGTTTCTGAGGTGCCTTGGCAAATAGACTCACAGGTATTTTATTATTGTCTGAGGTTCCTTTGAATGGGATTTCCCTTTCTAGCTCTTCTTGCTGTATCTTGCTAGTCATGTATAGAAAAGTTGACAATTTATGAGGGTTTATTTTATATCCTGCAACTTTGCTGAAATTGCTAATTGTTTCCAGTAGTTGTTTGGATTAATTCATTGGGATTCTTTAGGTATGCCATCATGGTATCTGCAAAGAGTGAGAGTTCTGTCTCTTCCTTCCCAATTCTAATTCCTTCAGTTTCTTTTTTTTCTTCTCTAATTCCTGAAGATGACATTTCTAATAGATATTGAATAGTAGTGGTGATAATTGGAATCCTTGTTTAACCTGTGATCTTATTGGGAATTCCTCTAGCTTCTCCCCATTGAATATAATGCTTGTTGATGTTTTCACATAGATACTGCTTATTATTCTAATGAACAGTTCATTTATTCCTACACTTTCTAATGTTTAGTAGTAGAAATGGGTGCTGTATTTTGTGAAAAGTTTTTCAGCATTTATTGATATGATCATGTGATTTCTGATATGTTTGCTATTGATATAATTGATTATACTAACAGTTTTCCTAATATTAAGCCAACCCTGCATTCCTGGTATGAATGTTACTTGGTCAAAATTCATTATCCTAGTGCTAACTTTTTGTAATCATTTTCCTAAGATTTTTTTAAAAAGATTTTTACATCTATATTCTTCAGGGAGATATGTCTATAATTTACTTTCTCTGTTTTAACTCTTCCTGGTTTAGGTATCATCAACATATTGGTTTCATAGAGTTAGGCAGAGTTCCGTCTTCCCCCCTTTTTTTTTAGGTTTTTGTGAGGCAATGAGGTTAAGTGGCTTGCCCAAGGCCACACAGCTAGGTAATTATTAAGTGTCTGAGACCAGATTTGAACTCAGGTGCTCCTGACTCGGTTGGTGCTTCATCCACTGTGCCACCCAGCCGCCCCCTCTTCCCCTATTTTTCCAAAGAGTTTATATAGAATTGCAACCAGTTGTTCCTTAAATGTTTGGTAGAATTCACTTTTGAATCCATCAGGTCCTGGAGATTGTTTCTTAGGGAGGTCAATAACATCTTGTGGAATTTCTTTTTCTGAGAGGATTATTCAGGTTTTTGATTTCCACTTCATTTAATCTTGGCAACTTGTATTTTTGTAAATATTCATCCATTTCACTTAGATTGTCAAATTTATTGACATAGAGTTGGGCAAAATAATTCTGAACTATTACTTCAATTTTCTGCTCTTTGGTGGTGAGTTCACCTTTTTCATTTATGATACTAGCAATTTGGTTTTCTTTTTTTTTTAAATCAAATTGGCCAGATGTTTATAAATTTTATTTTTTATATAGCCAACTTTTGATTTTATTTATTAATTCAATAGCTTTTTCTTTTTATTTTATTAATTTCACCTTTTTAATTTTTAGAATTTCTAATTTGCTATTTAATTGGGGATTTTTAATTTGTTCTTTCTCTAACTGTTTTTAGTTGCTTATTTAGTTCATTGATTTATTCTTTCTCTAATTTATTCATGTAAGCATTTAAATATATAATATATCCCCTGACAGCTACCTTGAGTTGAAATATGTGCCACATATGCACCCAGTTGAGTAGATGTTGACTTAACATAAACTAAAATGCTTGTCAGTCTCTAATCCTTTTGTATTCAACTTTTCTTCAATGATTTCTCTAAAACTATGGATGATACATATATATTTGGGAAGAATTTCTAGTGTACTTTAGAGAATCAATATCTTTAAAATATGCAAAATTTAACAACATATAATTTACAAAATATAATTATACAAAAATAAATTTTATAAGAATTAGGGTTTTTTAAATGAATTAGAAAGACAGTTGATGAGAATGATGTGCCTTAACAGTATCATATGTGAAAATACAAATTAAAATTGACAATCTGACAAGTAGTCAAAAAGGTAATGAGATATTTAAAGGCATTTTCAGCCTAGTTGGCAAGAGAAAAAAACACACTAAATAATACTGAATCTCTATTAGTCTGATTATTCCTCAAGTATTGCTTTAAATGATGTTCAAGAAAGACATTAACATATTGGAGAGCTTTTGCAGAAGGATGAAAGGCAATAATGTAATATGAAGCTAAGAAATTAGGCTTTAAATTAGGAAGTCTTGAGTTCAAATACTGTAAAAATAATCAAATGCTCAGATAAGATTTTGGAAAAGCCATTAATTTCTTTGAAACTCAGTTATCTAATTAAAAAAACAGAAAATTAATAAGTATAAATCACTGGGTTGCTGTGAAGATCAGATGAGATAACATATAAAATATTTTTCTGACCTTAAATAACTATGTGAATTAGAACCATTATTAGGTAATCATTTCAAATGAAGTACAGTCAAAAAATTAAAAATGTCTAGACAGGAAGAAAGATATGAATGGAGAAAAAAAAAATCATTGTCTAAAGGGCCATGATAGGGAAGAGGTATTTGACTGATATGTTATTCCAGAGGGCAGAACTACAATCAACATTTACAAGTTATTGTGGGGAAGGGTAAATTTTAGCTGAAAACCATTAGGTTATATAATTAAGTAGTGATCTAAGTTATGGCATTACCCTCAGTCTTCAAAGATTTAATTAAATTTAATTTATTCAGCAATGTAAAGCTCACTCCCTTATATGGTAGTATGCCTACATTTTTGGAAGCTCCCTTATTTCTACCCATTATAACACATTAATATATTTATTTCATTTGATGTATGTAAAACAATCAAAATGGTTACAAGTTCTATGGCATTTAGAATGTCCCAATAACAACAGATGTTTTCTTTGAAATTCCTGAATGTAAATGTTTAGTAAAGAATTGATTCCTTTATGATACTAGCAACATTTTATCAGACTCTGGTAATTTATCACATAGAAAGTGATCTTTGTTGCTTTATGAAAGGATATACCAAAGAAATTCATAATATTTCACAAAAATTCCAACTTTGCAAAAGCAAAAGTTGTATTGAAATGCATAGAACACTGAAAAGGTGAGTGGATGATAGGGAATACAGTTTTTTTTTCTCCTAAATATAGTTTAAATCTGATTGTATTAGGTCAAAAAAAAGACAATTGTGCATTTTTGTGTTTGATTCTATTCTTTTGTCATGCAGTCTGAAGCATAAATATTCTAAAGAGAAATTAGAATTAGGTTTGCAGTTTAGAGAAAGAATAGATATTTTATGACCTTCAACTACTGTAGAATTGGAAAGGACTTTAAAGATAAGCAAGATAACAGCTGGTATTATTCAAGTGTATCACCTTTTATTAGTCAACATGATAAAGCCCCCTTATGTGATAATTAAATGCACTGAAGATCCTTTCAGAAAGTATTGCATTTTGTGATAAAATAATTCCACTTTAAAAGATAGAATCAGTGCCTCTCTGAGATTTGCAAAAAAATTCCCTGAATATGCAGAAGAACCTACAAATCAAACAAAAATTAGTATCTCTCTTCAATAAAGTATATTTTTTTCATGAAAATATTAATGAGCTGTTCCAAAAGTCTTAATGCAGTTATAAGTTTTGCTTTAAGTCAGCTCTAAACTCAACAAAACTTTTGTGAACACCCTGTACATTAAGCAAGCAAGAAAAATAAATAAATATATATAGTTTTGCCACAATAATTTTTTTTAACTCAAGGAAGGGAAATAAAGAAAATATTTATTCAAGCCATTGTGAAAGTGTCAGCAACATGTTTTGGCACAGTGAGGTAGTTTGGAATCAATTTGAGGACCATTGGAATAGTTCATCTATCAAGAGGACTCCAGGTTGGCTAGGTGGCACAGTGGATAGAGCACTGGCCCTGAAGACAGGAGTACCTGAGTTTAAATCTGGCCTCAGACACTTAATAATTACCTAGCTGCGTGGCCTTGGGCAAGCCACTTAATCCCAATTGCCTTACAAAAAAACCTAAAAAAATTAGAAATATCAAAATGACTCCAGGGTTAATTAACTAATGCTGATGTCTATTAGTTATAAGGTGGTCAGGATGAAATTGAAGTATATTCTTTACCTGTTAAATAGAATTTTAGGATTTTTTTAAATTCACCAACTGGCTATTCACTCCTGATTTCTACTTTCATGACTTTGCTCTGAATGCATGGACAGAAAGATTTAAGGCTAGGGTAATAACAAAATCAAGAATGGCAAGAATCTTATCCACTGGAATTGTAGGGAAAGGTCATACATAAACAAAGATGCATGCCACACCAGGGTGAGTGTGGAGCTCATTCCAGTGCAGGCCTCATTGCAGACCCATTACTGGGAACCAGGAGCAGACCTGGGGTGTCACCAGACAGATGCTCCCAAAGTGCTCAGCCCACAGAACTAAGGAGGTTGGGGTGGGTGGGGGTATGCAGAGGTCTCTTTGCTGTGTCTGAGGCAGGACTCATCACTTTGTCCAGATTCAGATCCAGGTCATAGTGTGGAGTTTTGCTATAGCAGAGCAGGAACCCTCATCACAGTTCCAGCGCAGAGGGGAGGGCTTGAGAGAGAGTTGGGCCATGAATTAGAAGAGTGTTTTTGAACACTGACCAAAATGTAACTGTAGGAGATGAACAACAGTAACACAGTGCCAATGGAGATGAAACTACTGTTAGTAGTGACAATGGATTCCAACTTATGTGTCTTTAAAAGCCAATTTAATGAAACAAGGAAGGTCACAATAAAAACTGTCAATTTCCATTAGGGCCACAAAAAAGCAGATTTACCACAAAAAACCAACTGGATCCATACATGTGTGAGAGCAATGGTACAAGCAGACATCTGGAGAAAAAATGCATATTCTTGAGTTCATATTAGTCAGATAGTGGAGAGGTTTACAAATGGAAATATATCTGTCAAATGCCATAAAAGAGTAGGACCATCTCAGTTCCTCCCATGAAATGAATAAGGAATATATCTGGGTGATACCTCCTTGGAATGATGTGGTTTTATGTTTGTAGCAAAGGTCAGAAATCATCTTGAGAACTACAACTACGGTGAGATTATGTCAAAAAAGGATAGATTAGTCATTAGAAAATACATAGAAGACTGAATTTCAGGGTCAGACATCACTGTGAATACAATGAGGACAATGAACACAATGTGCATAACATAGAAGTTGAAAGAGAGATATATAATGAGATGTTGCTGTCCAAGAAGGAAAGATTCTCATGAAGACAAATTCTGACACCATTGAATAATTCATTTCTTTCTTCAGAATGTCTATTATGATACCTAGAAGGAAGAAAATGAGAAATTAGACCAATTCTATTACAAAAAGTGGTTTATATTACAATTCTAATATTCCATATAGTATATGAAATACAGTAAGGTTCCCCCAAAACTTATCCAAACAGATATAAAAGAGGAACTAATTGAATCCTGATGTAATGAATACAAGAAAAATGTCACAGAGAATTATTATTTGTTAATTTTGGTAGAGGGAGACAGAGGTATGTGGACATTGACTATACTAGACTGGAGTTCTGAAGATAAAATACATCAAAGAAGAGATAATGTTCACCCTGGAGGAAAAAAGAAGTACTTGATCCATATTATGATTCCCAAACTAATTTCAGGTATTTCAAAGGAAACAGATGCCAACTGGTAGCTTAATAGTCCAGTTCCCAGACATAACTAGGGTGGAGCTAATTCCTTGGATAGTAGCTCTCAGGGATGTAATTACTAATTACTAAGACAGAAACAAGTCCTAAAGCATCTAACAGGATCACAGCACAGTTTCAATTTCATCAGCTTGTCCAGCCTGCAGAATAATAACCAAAGTGAGAATATCTAAACCAAGAATAATCTACAATTCTGAACCAATGGATTTTTCAGATAGTTAATGGTTGGGGGGTTGCCAAGATGGTGGAGAGAAGACAGGCACAGTTCTAAAATCTCCTGATCTTTCCCCATATATGATATGAAACTAACCTCTCAATAGAAATCTGATCAATAAAACCCAGCAGGAAAAGCTAGGAGAAAGAAAATCTGCCTTAGGATTTGTCTTCTGCAGTTCTGGGTGAGTCTGGGCACAGAGGGCAGATCAGTGAGAGGATCAGCCTGATTACCAGCTGGGTTGGAGCCTAGGAGTCTGAGGGCCTAAGAACCAGACCTGCTTAATCAGTGACCTGCTTGATCAGTGGCAGGGTTAGAGCCTAGTCGATCATAGGGGCTTGGGTCAGCTAGGGAGCAGAGGCACTGGTGTTGGCATTCATCATCTGGAGTTTGCTGACAGGGCTGGGGGGGGGGTGAGTTCTGGTGCAGGAGAACTGCAGACATCATCCCTGGGTTCTTCTTGTCAGAAGTCACTGCAAGTCCACACCTCCATTTCTGCTGAAGCCTCTTCTCAGAACAAACACAATTACAGATCTTCTGCCCCAGGCACAGGTGTGTGAGCAGATTACCACCTCACCTGACAATAGGGAGAGTGATGACCTCACCCCAGGGCATAGTCCACCACTGATTGAAAACAAAGTTATTTAACAGCTCCAATCACTCCCTCCAGGCTAAGGGAGCAGGCCTCAATCAAGGTCATAGACACTAGATAAAACAACCAGCACCCCCTACTGGTCAGCTGGAGATATTACACTCAGAGAGTAAAGATCCCAACAGCAAACGTCTGTAAATCAGCCCTTCTCCAACTCAAGGTCTTAGCAAAATGAAAGAAGGTCAGCAGAAAAGTGGATCCATAGAAAAATTCTTGGAAGGCAAAGACTCTAACTCAGAGAGACCTAGAACCTCTGAGGAGAATATGATCTGGTATCCAGCACAGAAAGACTTCCTTGAAGAAATAAGGAAGGAGTTTAAAAATCAATGGAAAAATTGGGAAAAGAAGCCCAAGAGTAGCTAAACACCTTGCAATAAGAAAACAAATCATTGGAAAATATAATTGGACAAATACAAAATGAGAATAATTCTCTCAGATCCTCAAATGGGCAAATGCAAATAGAAAATAATTCTCTCAAAACCTCAATTGTTCAAATGGAAAGCTGTTGTAAAAATAGAATTGACCAATTAGAAAAGGAGTTGCAAAAGGTAAATGATGAAAGCTTCTCTTTAAAAAAAAACAAATGGATTCTGTGTAAACTAAGGACTTCATGAGACAGCAAGAACCTGTTAAACAAAACCAAAAAAATAAAAACGTAGAAGGAAATGTAAAATACCTCAACAGCAAAACCATGGAACTCAAGAATAGATTGAGATAGGATAACAGGAGAATAATTGGGCTTCCTGAATACACTGAAGAGAAAAAAAGCCGGGACTTAATATTACAGGATCTAGTGATGGAAAATTGCCCTGATGTCAGGGAACCAGAGGGCAAAATAGTTTAAAGAATGCATCAGTCCCCTAGGAAAAGAGATACTAAAACAAAAAGCACCAAGGAATGTTGTGACCAAATTCCAGAACTATCAGATAAAAGAGAAAATTCTGCAAGCAGCCATAAAGAGACAAATACCAAGGAGCCACAGTAAAGATTATGCAGGAATTGGCCACAGCAACATTAAGGGATCAAAAGACCTGGAACAAGATATTCTGAAGAGGAAGGGAACGTGGAATGCAGTCAAGAATCCACTATCCAGAAAAGCTAAGCCCTCTTTTCTTAATCTATTTTTATATTTTTTTTACTAAAGATATTATTTGAGTTTTACAATTTTTTCCCCAATCTTACTTCCCCCCACCCATGGAAAGTAATCTGTCACTCTTTACTTTGTTTCCAGGTAGGACATTGATACAAATTGAGTGTGATGAGAGACAAATCATATCATTAAGGAAGAGACAAAAAATCTAAGAGATAACAAGATCAGACAATAAGATATCTGCTTTTTTTCTAAATTAAAGGGAATAGTCCTTGAAATTTGTTCAAATGCCATGGCTCTGTATCTGGATACAGATGGTACTCTCTATTGAAGACAGCCCAAAATTGCCCTGGATTGTTGCGATGATGGAATGAGCAAGGTGTTGAATTTCAAGGTTGAACATCACCCCCATGTTGCTGTTAGGGTATACAGTGTTTTTCTGATTCTGCTCATCTCAATTAGCATCAGTTCATGCAAATGGCTCCAGGCTTCCCTGGATTCCTTTCCCTCCTGGTTTCTAATAGAACAATAGTGTTCCATGACATACATATACCACATTTTGCTAGGCCATTCCCCATGTGAAGGACATTTACTTGATTTCCAATTCTTTACCACCACAAATAGGGCTGCTATAAATATTTGTGTACAAGTGATGTTTTTACCCTTATAGACATAGTAGTGGTATTGCTGGGTCAAAGGGTATGCTCATTTTTCTTGCTCTAGGGCATACTTCCAAATTTCACTCCAGAAAGATTGGATGAGTTCACAGCTCCACCAACAGTGTAATAGTGTCCCAGATTTCCCCCAACCCTTCCAAAAATGATCATTATACTTTCTGGTCATATTAGCCCATCTGAGAGGTATGAGGTGGTACCTCAGAGAAGCTTTAATTTGCATTTCTCTAATAATTAAGGATTAGAGCAATTTTTCATATGGCTATGTATTGCTTTGGTCTTCACATCTGTAAATTGCCTTTGCATATCATTTGACCATTTGTGAACTGGGGAAAGGCTTTTTTGGTTCAAAAGTATGACTCAGTTCTCTGTTTATTTTAGAAATGAGTCATTTGTCAGTATAATTAGTGGTAAATATTATTTCCAAATTTACTATAATTATTTTTTAAATTTATTTTTATTAAAGATAATATTTGAGTTTTATAATTTTCAGCCCAATCTTATCCCCGCCCCCCAAACAGAAAGCAATCTGTCAGTCTTTATTTTGGTTCCATCTTGTACCTTGATCCAAATTGGGTGTGATGAGACATCATATCCTTAAAGAAGAGACAAGAAGTCTAAGTGGTAACAAGATTAGACAATAAGATATCTTTTTTTCCTAAATTAAAGGAAATAGTCCTTGCACTTTGTTCAAACTCTACATCTCCTTATGTGGACACATATGGCACTCTCCTTTGCAGAGAGCCCAAAATTATTCCTGATTGTTGCACTGATGGAATGAGCGAGTCCTTCAAGGTTGATCATTACTCCCAAGTTGCTGTTAGGGTATATGGTGTTTTTCTGGTTCTGCTCATCTCACTCAGCATTAACTCATGAAAATCCAGGCTTCCCTGAAATCCCATCCTTCCTGGTTTCTAATAGAACAATAAAGTTCCGTGACATACATATACCACAGTTTGCTAAGCCATTTGCCAATTGAAGGACATTTGCTTGATTTCTAATTCTTTGCCACCACAAACAGGGCTGCTATGAATATTTTTGTGCAAGTGGTATTTTTACCCTTTATCATCATCATCTCTTCAGGATATACACCCAGTAGTAGTATTGCTGGGTCAAAAGGTATGCAGATTTTACTATATTTCTTTTGATCTTGGTTACAACGGTTTTATCTGTGCAAAAGCTTTTTAATTTAATGTAATTGAAATCATCTAGTTGGTTTTTGGTGATGTTCTCCATCTCATCCTTAGTCATAAAGTGCTCCCCTTTCGATAGATCTGACAGGTAAACTAGTCCTTCATCTTCTAATTTTGATTTTAGTATTGTTTTTTATGTCTAAATCCTGTAAACATTTGATCTTGGTAAAGGGTGTGAGGTGTTGGTGTAATCTAAGTTTCCTCCATACTAACTTCCAATTTTCCCAGCAGTTTTTTATCAAAGAGAGAGTTTTTATCCCAATAGCTGGACTCTTTGGGTTTATGAAATAGCAGATTACTATAAACATTTCCTGCTAATGCACCTAGTCTACTCCAATGGTCCACCACTCTCTTCTTAGCCAATACCAAACAATTTTGATGACTGATGCTTTATAATATCATTTTAGATCTGGTAGTGCTAAGCCCAATTTTTTTGCACTTTTTTTCTTTGAATTCCTGGTAATTCTTGACTTTTTATTTCTCCATATGAATTTATTTGCAACTTTTTCCACCTGATGAAAATAGTTTTTGGAATTCTGATTGGTAGGGCACTGAAAAGGTAGTTTAGTTTTGGTAGAATTATCATTTTTATTATATTAGCCCTACCTATCCATGAGCAGTTGATATTTGCCCAGTTATTTGAATATGTGTTAATTTGTGTGAGAAGCATTTTATAATTGTTTTCCAAGAGTTTCTGAGTCTGTCTTGGCAAATAGACTCCCAAGTATTTTATATTGTCTAAGGTTACTTTGAATGGGATTTCTCTTTCTAGCTCTTCCTGTTGTTTCTTGCTAGAGATTTATAGATAAGTTGAGGATTTGCTAAAATTGCTAATTGTTTCCAGTAGCTTTTTGGATGATTTCTTGGGATTCTCCAGGTAAACCATTATGTCATCTGTAAAAAAAGTGAGAATTTTGTCTTTTCCTTCCCAATTCTAATTCCTTCAATTTCTTGTTCTTCTCTAATTGCTGACACTAACATTTCTAATACAATATTGAATAGTTGTGATGAAAATGTGCACCCTTGTTTCATCCCTGATCTTATTGGGCATTTCTCTAGCCTCTCCCCATTGCATATAATGCTTATTGATGATTTCAGATAGATACTGCTAGTTATTCTAAGGAACAGTCCATTTATCCCTACTCTCTCTAATGTTTTTAATAGGAATGGGAGCTGCATTTTGTCAAAAGCTTTTCCGCATCTATTGATATGATCATATAATTTCTGGTATGTTTGCTACTGATATAATTGAGTATACTAACAGTTTTCCTAATATTGAACCAAGCTTGCATTCCTGGGATAAATCCTACTTGTTCATAATGTATTATCCCAGTGTTAACTTGTTGTAATCATTTTGCTAAGAATTTATTTATGGTTTTTGTATCTATATTCATTAGTGAGATAGGTCTATAATTTTCTTTCTCTGTTTTAACTCTTCCTGGTTTAGGTATCAGCACCATATTGGTTTCATAGAAAGAGTTAGGCAGAGTTCCATCTTTCCTATTTTTATGAAGAGTTTATATAGAATTGGAATCAATTGTTCCTTAAATGCTTGGTAGAATTCACTTGGGAATCCATCAGACCTAGGAGATTTTTTCTTAGGGAGTTTAATAATGGCTTGTTGAATTTCTTTTTTCTGAGATAGGGTTGTTTAGGTATTTATTCTCCTCTTCATTTAACCTGGGCAAGCTATATTTTGGTAAATATTCATCCATGTCATTTAGATTATCAAATTTATTGGCATAGAGTTGGGCAAAATAACTTCGAATAATTATTTTAATTTCCTCTTCATTGGTGGTGAGTTAACCTTTTTCATTTATGATATGAACAATTTGGTTTTCTTCTTTCTTTTTTTTAATCAAATTGACTAGTGGTTTATCAATTTTATTGTTTTTTTCATAAAACCTGCTTTTGTTTTTATTTATTAATTCAATAGTTTTTTGCTTCCAATTTTATTTATTTCTCTTTTAATTTTTAAAATTTCTAATTTGGTATTTAATTGGGGATTTTTAATTTATTCTTTCTCTAATTTTTTAGTTGCATATTTAGTTCATTGATTTCCTCTTTCTCTAATTTATTCATGTAAGCATATTAAGATGTAATATATACCCTGAGAGCTGCTTTGAGTGAATTCCATAGGTTTTGGTATGTTGTTTCATTATTCTCATCATCTAGGATAAAATGATTATTGCTTTCTATAATTTGTTTTTTGGTCCACTCATTTTTTAAAATGAGGTTATTCAGTTTCCAATTGTTTCTGGGTCTATATCTCCTTAGCCCAATATTGCATCTAACTTTTATTGCATTGTGATGTGAGAAAGATGTATAAGCTATTTCTGCATTTCTGCAGTTGATCATTAGTGTATTAAGTCCTAGTAAATGGTCAATTTTTGTATAAGTTCCATGAACTGCAGAGAAAAAGGTATATTCCTTTCTATCTCTATTAAATTTCCTCCATAAGTCTACCATATATAGTTTTTATAACAATCCATTTACCTTCTTAACTTCTTTCTTGTTTGATTTATGATTCCATTTATCTAGATCTGAGAGTCGCAGATTGAGGTCTTCCACTAGTAGAGTTTTGCTGTCTATGTCTTCCTGTAGTTCTTCCAGCTTCTCCTCTAAGAATTTAGATGCTATCCCATTGGGTGCATATATATCCAGAATTGAAATAACTTTATTGTCTATGGTAACTTTTAGGAGGATAAAGTTTCCTTCCTTATTTCTTTTAACACTATCTATTTTTGCAGCTGCTTTGTCTGAGATAAGGATTGATCCCTCTGCTGTTTTCACTTCAGCTGAAGCAAAATATATTGTGCTCCAACCTTTTACCTTTACTCTATATGTATCTCTCTGCTTCAAATGAGTTTTTTGTAAGTGGCATATTGTAGGATTCTGATTTTTAATCCATTCTGCTATTCACTTATGTTTTAAGGGAGAGTTCATTCCATTCACATTCAAAGTTATAATTACTAACTCCTTTTTGCCCTCCATGCTATCTTCCCTCTTTTTGTATTTTTCCTCTCCCCACCTTTATCCATATTCCCCAGTATTTTGTTTCTGATTACCAGCCCCTTCAGTATGTTTTCCCTCCTATGTCCAACCCTTCCCTTTCTTTCTCATTTTCCCTTTCCCCTTCACCTTTTCTGTTTTCCCTTTTCCCTTCCCTTCCTTCTGTTAGTTCCCCCTTTACTCCCCCTCCCTGCCTCCATCCCCTTTCCCCTCTTCCCCTTTAAATACTTGGAGGGTAAGATGTTTTTTTAAGTTAACTGAGTATGTGTGTAAGTTAACATTAAGCCAAGTCTGATGAGAGAAATATTCAGGTGTTTCTCATCTCCTCCCTATTACCATAGGTCTTTTGTACCTCTTAATGTAATGACATTTACCCCATTCAGTCCTCTCCCTCCTCCCATATCCTTTGTGTCCCTCTTTTTAAGGAGGGAGTGTTTCTAAATCATTCTGAGTCATAGAAAATTCTGAGTATCCTTCACTTATATTTAAGTATATTCTGTCTAATAGAGTTCCAAACCTTGAGAGTAATTAGAGGCTTTCCCCCAAGCAGGGCTGTAGTCAGCCTCATACTATTGGATAGCAGTCTCATGGATAAGTCATGAATGTCCATCACTTCTGGCTAGGTATATTCTCTCTTTTAGAGTTATAATTCTCAAGAGTTATGAGAATATTTTCCCCTTGCTGGAATATAGCCAGTTTCATCTTATTGGATATTAGTTTTTTTTACCCCCCCCTTTTTTTTTACCTTTTCCCTATGTCTCTTGAACCTCCTGCTTGATGTACAAATTTTCTATTTAGCTCTGGTCATTTCATCAGGAAGTTTTGGAATTCTTCCATTTCGTTAAATGTCGATCTTTTCCTCTGAAAAAGAAGGCTCAGGACTTCTGGCCAAGATGACGGAGAGAAGACAGGCACAGTTCAAAAGTCTCCTGATCTTTCCTCATCTATGATATGAAACAAACCTCTTAAAAGAAATCCGACCCACAAAACCCATAAAGAAAAGCCAGGAGAAAGAACATCTACCTAAGGATTTGTCTTCTGCAGCTTTGGGTGAGTTCAGGCAGGTGAGTCTGGGAGCAGAGGGCTGATCAGCCCTGATCAACCAGATTAGTGGCAGAATTGGAACCAGGGAAGCTGAGGGCCCTAGAGAAAAACCTGCTGGATCAAGAGTGGGGCTAGTCCACGTGGGCTTGAATCAACTAGGGAGCAAAGGCACTGGTGTTGGCGCTAACCCTCTGGAGCTTGCTAACTGGAGTGGGGGGGAGATTTCTGGTGCAGTAGAGTAAGGACACCATCATTTGGCTCAACTTGTCTGAGGAACTCTGAGTCCATGCCTTCATTGTAGTTGAGGACTCTACCCAGAACAAACACAATCACAGAACTACTTCTGCCACAGGCACAGGATGTGAGCAGAAGAACCAGACCAGGTGACAATAGGGAGAGGAATGACCTCATCCCAGGGTAAAGCCCACCATTGATTGAAGGAAAAAGGATTCAATAGCTTCAATCTCTCCCTTCAACCTAAGGGAGAAGGCCTCAAACAAGGTCACAGACACTCCAGTGAAAGCAACCAGCACCTCCTACTGGCCATCCAAAGAAATTGCACTTAGTGAGTAAAGCCTCTAAGATTGCAACACCAAACCCCTGTGAAACAGCCCCTCCCCAACTCAAGGTCTTAGCAAAATGTAGAAAGGTCAGTGGAAAGGTGGATCCATAGAAAAATTCATAGAACAATAAGACCCTAACTCAGAGAGTCCTAGAGCCTCTGAGAAGAATATGATCTTGTTTCCAGCACAGAAAGACTCCCATGAAGAAATAAGGAAGGAGTTTAAAAATCAACTGCAAAATTTGGGAGAGACAATTAATACCTCGCAACATTAAAAGAAATCCTTAGAAAACACAATTAGTCAAATACAAAATGAGACTACATATCACAGATCATCAATTGGACAAATGCAAAATGAGAATAATTCTCTCAAACACTCAATTGCTCAAATGGAAAGCTCATTCAAAAGTAGAATTAAGCAATTGGAAAAGGTGTTGCAAAAGATTAATGTAGAAAACTCCTCCCTAAAAATAAGAATGGAGTCTGCAGAAACTAATGACTGCATGAGAAAATAAGAGCCTGTTAAATAAAATAAAAAAATAGGAAAAATGGAAGAAAATATAAAATACCACATCAGCAAAACCACTGACCTTGAGAATAGGTCAGGGAGAGGCAACCTGAGAATTATTGGACTTCCTGAAAACATTGAAGAGAAAAAAAAGCCTGGACTTAATATTACAGGATGTAGTGATGGAAAATTTCCCTGATATCATGGAACCAGAGGGCAAAGTAGTTATTGAAAGAATACATCAATCCCCTTCAGAAAAAAATCCTAAAATGAAAACACCATAGAAAGTTGTAGCCAAATTCCAGAACTATCAGATAAAAGAGAAAATATGGCAAGCAGCCAGAAAGAAATAGTATAAATACCAAGGAGCCACAGTAAGGATTATACAGGACCTGGCTGCATCAACATTAAGGGATCAAAGGGCCTGGAACGAGATAGTTTGAAGAGCAAGGGAGCTTAGAATGCAGCCAAGAATACACTATCCCACAAAACTGAGGCTTCTCTTCCAGGGAAAAAGATGGACATTTAATGAAATTGAAGATTTCCAAAAATTCCTGATGAAAAGACCAGAGCTAAATAGAAAATATGGACATCAAACAGGAGGTTCAAGAGACACATGAAAAAGTAAAAAAAAAAAAGGGAGGGGAGGTAAAAGGAAAAAAAAAAACTGCTATCCAGTAAGTAGAAACTGGCTATATCACAGCATAGGGGAACAGATTATTATAATTCTTTAGAACTGTAACTCTAACAGAGAGAATATACCTATCTAGAAGTCATGGACATTCATGACCTACCCATGAGACAGCTATCCAATGGGATGAAACTGGCTATAACCCCACTTGAGAGAAAGACTCTAATAACTCTCAAGAATCTTAACTCTATTAGATAGAATGTACTTAGCTAGATCTTATGGATACTAAGAATTTTCTATGACTCAAATAGAATGACTTTTAAAACACTACAACCTTAAAAAGGAGAACAGGAAGGAGATGGGAGGAAGGAGGGGATTGAATGGGGTAAATCTCATTATGCTAAGAGGTACAAAATACTTGTGGTAATAGAGGGGAAAAAGGGAGGAGATGAGAAACACCTGAATCTTCTTCTCATCAAACTTGGTTTAAAGTCGACTTACACATATACTCAGTTTACTTAAAAAACATCTAACCTTTCCAGTAATAAAAAGGGAAAAGGGGAAGAGGGATGGAAGGGAGGGGGAGGCAGAAAAAAGGGGAACTAACAAAAGGAAAGGACAGAAATGAAAAAGGGAAAAAAGGAAAGGGGAAAAAAGGGAAGGAGGTGATATAGGAGGGCAAACACACTGAAGGGGTGGTATTCAGAAACAAAATATTGGCGAATATGGATAAGGGGGATAAGGGGGAGAATACAAACAGAGGGAAGATAGCATGGAGTGCAATAAAGAATTAGTAATCACAAATTGAATGTGAATAGGATAAAATCTCCCTTAAAACATAAGTGAATAGCAGAATGGATTAAAAATCAGTATCCTACAATATGCCGCTTACAAGAAGCTCATTTGAAGCAGAGATATACATATAGAATAAAGGTAAAAGGTTGGAGCACAATATATTTTGTTTCAGCTGAAGTGAAAAAAGCGGGGGGATCAATCCTTATCTCAGACAAAGCAGCTGCAAAAATAGATAGTGTTAAAAGAAATAAGGAAGGAAACTATATGCTCCTAAAAGGTACTATCGACAATAAAATGATTTCAGTACTAAATACGTTTGCACCCAATGGAATAGCATCCAAATTCTTAGAGGAGAAGTTGAAAGAACTTCAGCAAGGCAGACAGCAAAACTCTACTAATGGGAGACCTCAACCTCCTACTCTCAGATTTAGATAAATTGATTGCTAAAATAAACAAGAAGGAAGTTAAGGAGGCAAATAGATCATTTGAAAAACTAGATATGATAGCCATATGGAGTTAATTGAATGGAGATAGAAATGAATATAGCTTTTTCTCTCTGCAGTGCATGGTACTTGTACAAAAATTGACCATGTATTAGGGCATAAAACCCTAATTATCAACTGCTGAAAGGCAGAAATAGTGAATACATCTTTCTCAGATCACAATGCAATAAAAATCATATGCAATATTTGACAAGGGAGATATAGACCCAGAACTAATTGGAAACTGAATAATCTCATTTTAAAGAATGAGTGGATAAAATACCAGATAGCTAATGGGGAAAAATCCATGAGAAGTCTCCTGTCAGATCCAAATTCATATCTTGAACTTTTAGAGCTCAAACAAGGGGACATCGATTAGATTTTGCTGTCATTCAGACTACCTTATGTTTGCAAGTCCCCAGGATGAGATGGCCCTGAGATCTTGAAATACCAATTCATGCTCTCTAGAAAAGAAAAATAAGGTTGTCAGACTTCCCTCCAAATGTTCACAGCTTATCCCTTATATTAAGTCTGAAGTTAAGAAGTATAGAAGAGTAAACAATAATAAAACATTATTCCATAAAAGTTATTTTAGTAATAGAGAAGCTCAAGACATATAGAATGAATCCAAAATATCTATGAGAAAGCCTCAAGAACATACACAAACACACATACACACAAACACACACACAGACAAATTTACTGAAAGCTTTGTGTACAACTTCAACTGGAATTTCTGAAGGTGATAAAACATGAAATTTTGAAAGAGTTAAATTGCATTTATTGATTAAATGAGAAAAATGAAAAAAATGTATAAAAAATGAGAGCCATAGAAGAATTTTAAAGAATTTAGCAGTGGGGGAGCAAACAAGATGGTGGCATGAGAACAGGCTTTACTAAGAGTTATCTCCAAAATATTTCAAAACCCTTAAAATTAGAACTCTAACTAAATTTTCCAGAGACACACACCATAAAAAGATCTAGTGAGGCAATTCTGCAGTTCAAGGTAACCTGGAAGGTCATGGGAAGGCTGTGTTACACAGGATTGGAGGAGGTCACTGCAGAGCCAGCAACAACAACCTGGAAGGAAGGAGCTCTAGCCTTCTGGGAAGAGCTAATGGCATGCCTGGTTGCCTAGGAGTCAAATCCTGGCAGCAGAAAGAGTTTCCTGCAGTTCCAAACCAGGGAATTGCAAGGATAACTTGGAAAATCAGCCAGGAAACCTCATCAAAGAGAGCACAAAGCCCAGGTCACCTTGGCCCTCAAAACAGCCATGGCTGTGAGTGCAGCCTGGATCCCTGGAAATGGAAGCAAGTCCACAGGCTCAGCATGGAGTAGCCCAGCATTTACTTCCAGAGCACTCAGCCTACAGAAGTAAAGGAATGGGGGAGACTGTCTAGTTATCTCTTCTGCCCCTGGTATAAGTCTTTGGTGCTTTGTCCACATTCCAAACCTGGTCACAGTCTGAGGGCCACCATTGCCATAGAGCAGAGATCCTCCTCAGAGCTCCAGGGCAGAGGGATGTGCTTGTGGTCATCCACAGTCTGAAGCACAGGCAAGGAGAGTAGTCAGAGCCTCTTGTAAGACACTGAAGGAACTGAGGTCCTTGGGTGTTTCCCTAATAATACTAAAAAGCTCTGTAACCCCAAAGCCAGAGCACAGGCTGGGGAAATGAGTAAAGAGAAAAAAGGAACCTGAGCATAGACAATTAGTTTGGCCCCATGGAGGATCAAAATACATCCTCAGAAGGTGACAAAGTCCAAACTTCTGAATCCAAAGCCTCCAATAAAGATAAAAATTGGGCTCAGGCTATGACAGAGCTCAAAATATATTTTGAGAAATCAAGTAAGGGAGGTAGAGGAAAAATTGAGAAGGGAAATTTAGAAAGATGGAGCAAAAACATGAAAATGAAGTCAGCAGGTTGGTGAAGCAGATCCAAAAAATGCTGAAGAAAATAACATGTTGAAAATGAGTTTCCATTTAAGTCAAATGGAAAAAAGGAGTCCAAAAAGTCAGGAAAGAGAAGAATATCTTTAGAACCAGAGTTGTTCAGATGGAAAAGGAACTAAGAAAGCTCTCTGTAGAAAACAACTCTTTCAAATCTAGAATGGAGCTAAAGGAAATTGATGATTTTGCAAGGAATCAATAAATAATAACACAATACAAAAAGAATCAATAACTTGAAGAAAACGTGAAATATCTCATTGAAAAACAACTGATCTGGAAAACAGATCCAGAAGAGACAATTTAACAATCATTCAGCTACCTGAAAGTCATGATCAGGAAAAGAGGCTTAACTTCATTTTTAGAGAATTGCTACGAGAAAATTGCCCTGATATCCTACAAGCAAAGAGCAAAAAAGAAATGGAGAGAATCCATCAATCCCCTTCTGAAAGATATCCAAAAATATAACCTCTAGGAATATTATAGCCCAGTTCCGGAACCCCAAAGTCAAAGAGAAAATATAACAAGCACTCAGAAGGAAGCAATTCAAATATCATGGAGCTAAGCAAGGATTACACAGAACTTAGCAGCATCCACATCAAGGGCTCATAGAGCTTGGAATCTGATAATCTGGAAGGCAAAAGAGCTTGGGATGTAACTGAGAATCAACTACCCCACAAAACTGAACATTCTCTTACAGACAAAAAGATGGACTTTCAATGAAACAGGGCAATTTCAAATGTTCTTGTTTAAATAACCAGAGCTGAACAGAATATTTGATCTTCAAGTACAGGACTCAAGTCAATCATAGAGAGTGATGAGATGGGTAATTTATGAGTGATTTAATAATCATGAACTACATGTATTCCTGCATGGAAAGTTGATAATGATAATACTCATAAGAACCTTCTCATTTATTGAGCAGTTAGAAGGAGTTTTTATTGATGAGGCAAAGGAAAATAGCCAAACTTGAAGGTACAATACATTTTTAAAATGGAGTCACTGGGTGAAAAGGAAAGAGAAAGGGAGAAAGGGAAAGGAGAGGTAGAATAGGCTAAGATATTTCATGTAAAAGAGTCAAGAAATAGATGTTGCAATGGTATGGAAGGGAGGGAAGGTGAGGGGGAATGGAGGAGTCTTTATTCTGATCAGAAATTACTCAGAAAGGAAACAACATGCTTTATAGGTTATAGAAATCCAGAAGAAAAAGAGAAAGGGGATAGAAGAAAGGGGACAGGGGGAGGGAAGGTGGGATGCAGGTGATAGAGGAAAGGGTACATTACTGGAGAGGGTAGTCAGATATAATACATTTTCTTTTTTACATTTTGCAAATTTGTAGGATTGGGTGACCTATTCAGGACCACAGGTCCAAGTGGTTGCTGGCTCTCTGGGGTAGGATGTAGGCTTGGGGCCTTTTGGCCCCAGGGCCAGTTCTCTGTCCACTGCACTACTTGGCTGTCCCACAATACACTTTTGAAAAAAAGACAGAGTGAAAGGAGAGAGAGAAAATATAATAATGATAGTGAAGAGGAATGGAGGGAGGAAATTCCAATCAGCAAGGAAAAATATGGAAGTAACTTGTATGATGGACATATAATAAAGAATTTGATCCACCCCAGAGACAGAGCTGATGATATCTGAACACAGACTGAAGCACATTTTTTTATCTTTAACTTTATTACTCTTGAGGGATTTTTATTTTTGTGGGCAGAGGGGGATTATGTTTACTCTTACAAGACTATTTTAGTAATGTGTAAATAAAAAAAATGTAAATTGAAAAAACAGCAAAGAAAAAATAAAACAAACATTTCCATATCATAGTAGAATGGAGGAAGGGGGAAAGACAATTGTACATTAAACTGAAAAATCTATGTACAAGTTGCTATTCATTTAAAATATATAATGATATACTATATTAATAATAATATAATAATAATAAAGAAATTAAGAGTTATAAATCTTTTCAAAACAACATATTACATGGAGCAAATAGAGGGTAATTACTAAATAAAATAAACAAGGAATTTATTTTTTATTTCTCTTTTTTATTTATGTTTTATTTTTTCCAAATACATATTATAAAAGTTTTTCAACTTTCATCCATATGGCAATATATATTTTTAAGTTGCAAAATTTCCTTTCACCCTTCCTCCCCTCAGCAGGGAGCAGTAAGGCTAATATTGTATCTATACATTTTTGTTAAGCTTGTTTACAGTTTAGTCATTTTCAGTATGAGGAATTAGGATTAAGGGGAAAATACATAAGAGATGTTTTTTAAAAAATTGTATGTAGTGTTCTTCAGGTTCTGAAGGGTTTTGTTTTATTTTATTTTGCTTTTCTTCCTCTGGCTGTGCAGAGCATTGTCCATAGCTGTTCTAATAGTTTTGTTCTAGCTCTCTGAACTGTTGAGAGCATCTGCAGCCACCAAAGTTAATCATCTCACAATCTTGTTGTTAATGTGTACATTCTTCTCTTGGTTCTGTTCCCTTCACTCTGCATCTGATTCTGTAATTCATCCAATCATTTATGGTTTTTTATAGAACAGCAATATTCCATAATATTCCTGTACCATAACTTGTGGAACCCATTCCCCAATTGAAGGGCATCCCCTCAATTTACAATTCTTTGCCACTGCAAAGAGATGATATGAATATGTTGGAACATGTGGGACTTTTACAATTTTTTATGATTTCTTCTGGATATAGTCCTATAATTGGAATTGCTGGGCCAAAGGGTATGACAGTTTTATTGCTCTTTGTGCATATTTTCATATTGTTCTCCAGAATGGTTGGATTTTTTCACAATTCCACCAACAATGAACTACTGTCACAATAATCCCACAACCTCTCCAACATTGGTCATTTTCCCTTTTTTTCCCATCATCTTAGCCAATCTGAAAGTTGTGAGGTAATATCTCAGAGTTGCTTTAATTTTCATTTCTCTAATCAATAATGATTTGGAACATTTTTTCATATGATTATATATAGCTTTAATTTCTTCATTTGAAAACTGTCTATTCATATTCTTTGATCATTTATCATTTGGGGAATGACTTGCAACCTTAAAAATTTGATGCAGTTCTCCATATATTTTAGAAATGAAACCTGTACCAGAACTCCTAGTTGTGAAGATTGTTTCCCAGCTTTCTGTTTTCCTTCTAATTTTGGCAGCATTGATTTTATTAGTGTAAAAACTTTTTAATTTAATACAGTCAGCATCAATCATTTTGTAGTTTATAATGTACTCTTTTTCTTGTTTGGTTAAAAATTTGTCCCCTTTCCATAGATCAGACAGATAAGAGTATTTCTTGGTATATTAATTTATCTATGTTGTTGCACTTTGTGGCTAAATTCTGCACTCAATTTGACCATATTTTGGTATAGGTTGTGAGATATCTATGCCTAGTTTTTGCCATGCTATTTTCCAATTTTCCCAACAATTTTTAATTAAATGATGAGTTATTATCCCAGAAGCTATTGTCTTTAGGTTTGTCAACCAGTAGATTATTGTAGCTATTTACTACTGTATCTTTTGAGTCTATCATAATCCATGGATCCATTATTCTGTTTCTTAACTAATACCAGGCAGTTTTGATGAATGCAACTTAATCATGTAGTTTTAGATCTAGTAAAGCTAGGCTACTTTCCTTTACATTTCTTTTTTATCAATTCCCTTGCTATTCTTGAATTTTTGTTGCTGCAGATGAATCTTGTTTCTATTTTTCTTTTCCTGCTTGAAAATAATTATTTGATAAATTGATTGTGTTGGCTCTGAATAAATATTTTAATATGGGTAGAACTGTCATATTTATTATATTAGTTTCACCTAATCATGAGCAATTGACATATTTTCAATTATTTGGATCTAACTTTATTAGGATGAGATGTGCTTTATAATTGTGTTCATACAGTTTCTGGGTTTATCTTGGGAAGTAGATTCCCAAATATTTAATGTTGTCTGCATTTACATTAAATAGAATTTCTCTTTTTAATCACTTGCTCTTGGGCTTTGTTATTCATATATAGAAATGATGGTGATTTATGTGAGTTTATTTTATAACCTGCTACTTTGCTGAATTTGTCAACTGTTTCAAGGAGTTTACAAGATGATTTTCTTGGGTTCTCTAAGTATACCATTATATCATATGCAAGGAGTGAATGCTTTTCTTCCTCATGGACATTTCTGATTCCCTCAATTTCTTTTTCTTCTCTTATTGCTAGAGCTAACATTTCTAAATTTATAGTGAATAGTAATGATGATAATAGTCACCCCGATCTTATTGAGTATTATCCCCTTATATAACATTTGTTGATAGTTTTAGATTGTTTCAACTTATGGCTTTAAAGAACTCCATTTCTTCCTAAATTTTCTAAGTGTTTTTAATAGGAATGGATGTATTTTTTCAAAGGTTTTTTCAGCATCTATTGAGCTAATCATAGGATTTCTGTTGGTTTTGCTATAAATTTGTTCAGTTATGTAGAGTGTTTTTCTAATATTAAACCATCCCTACCTACCTAGCATAAATCCTACCTGATCATGTATTATCCTAGTATAACCTCGCTAAGATCTCTTTGCTAAAATTTGTTTATTTTGGTTTTCCCTAGTTCAAGTATCAATACCATGCTGGTGGTATAAAAGGAATTTGGTAGAATCTTCTCCTATTTTGAAAATACTTTATGTCAAATAGGAATTAATTATTCTCTTAAAAATTTGGTAGAATTCACTTGTAAATCAATCTGGTCCTGGACATTTTTTCTTAGGGAATTTACTGATGGTTTCTTCAATTTATTTTTCTGAAACAGGTTCATTTATGAATTCTAGTTCCTCTTATGTTAATCTGGGAAGTTTCTGAAATGGGGTTATGTAAGTATGTTATTTCCTCTTTTGTTCAATGTGTGCAGTTGAGATTTTGGTAAATATTATGCATTTCATTTAGGTTATCAAATTTATTGGCATTTGAGAAATGTAATTCTGAATTATTCTTCAATTTATTCATCATTGGTGGTTAGTCCACCTTTTCATTTTTGGTACTGGTAATTTGGTTATCTTCCAAAACCAAAGGATCATCTATTTGATTTTTTTTCATAAAAGAAACTCAGTTATATTTATTAGATCAATGGATTTTTGCTTTCAATTTTATTAATCTCTCCCTTGCCCTCTGGTATATGGTATTCCAGGTTCTCTGGTTTTTTAATGATGAGGTTGATAAGTGCTGTGTGAGTCTGATTGTATTTCATTCATGAGTCTGATTGTTTTTCCTTTGTATTTAAGTTGTTTCCTTTTTTCTGCCTGCAGAATTTTCTCCTTTAATTGGCAATTCTGGAGTTTGACAATAACAGTCATTGGAGTTTTTATCCTGGTATCTCTTTCTGCAGAAATTATGTGTATTCTCTCAATGGCTACATTGTCTTCTTGGTTTGGCAGATTTATACAGTTTCCCCCAGGTTCTTTTTTTGATCTGGGCTTTCTAGCTGTCCAATGATTTGCAAATTACCTCTCCAGGATCTATTAACAAGTTCATTTGTTTTTCCTGAAAGTTACTTTACATTTTCTTCAATTTTTTCAGCCTTTTTATTTTGTCTGATGGAATCTTATAGTCTTGTAGCTTCATTTTTTGTTCAGTTCTAATTTTTAGGGTTTCATTTTCTTCAGTTAGCTTCTGTGTTTCCTTTTCCATTTGGTTATTTTTACTTTTAATGGAGTTGATTTCTTTGGTCAACTTTTTGTAATTTTCCTGCTTGATTCTTATTTCTTTTTTCCATTTTTGTTCTTCCTCTCTTCTTTGGTTTTTTAAGTTCTTTTTTAAGCTCTTCTATGAGATTTTGGATTTGAGTGCAATTCATAGACTCTTTTGAGACTCCCCTATGAGTAACTTTGCTCTAATTTCTTCTTCCAACAAGCAAAGTACTTTTCTTTAGTGTATACTCTTTTAGTGTTTTTGCTCGTTTATTGTTTTAGCTCTGCTCCTAGGTTATGGGGTGTATCAATCCAAGCTTTTATATGTTGGAGCTTAGGTTTGATCCCTGACTTTTGTTGGTCAAGTTGTTGCCTATGCAGTTGGGCCTTGCCTTTGCAGTAATTTCCTCCTTATGTCCTTGTTCTGCCTGCATAGTGGTTTGTTCCTAAGCCAGTCCTGCCTTCTCCCCTGGTACTCCCAGGGTCCAGATTTGTGGTTGGGACACTCCCTGCTGGCTTGCTATCTAATTGCCAGGACCTATGCTGTTGTCAAGTTGTCAGGACATGGACTGCACTGTGGCTTAAAGCCTCCTTCTGGTTTTCCCCCCTCCAGCCTCTCTTGGCTTTACTTCCCCTTATCCCCCCAAATGACAAGCTTTCACTAACAATCTTCAATGCTGTCTACTATTGAAAATATTTTTGGATTTTTTCTTTTCTTGGTAAGGCTTTATTTGTCTTTGACAAGGTAAAGCTCCAGGAGATGTGAGCTTCACACAGCTATCTTAGCTCTAACCCAGAAATCCAAACAAGGAATTTTAAAACAGAAATCCTGAAAAAAGACTATATATATATGGTGTGCCATAAGAACTGATACAGAAAAACACTGAACAGAAAACACTTGAACCACGGAGGCATTTGAATTTCAAAAAAAAAAGCCTCAACAACATATTTCAGTAAATCTTCAAAGAAGACCATGCAGATTTCTTAAGAACCACAGGGAAACATCAAAATAAAAAGAACATACAGGTCACATCCAGAATGAAACCCTAAGCTCCTATGTACATTATTGTCAAAATCTACTTCCGAGTCAAAGATAACCCATAACATAGAAAAGTAAAGCTTAGAATATAATATCACAGAAGCCATAAAGTCAAGAATGACTTATGGAAGAAAATGAGCATAATTCAACAAAATATATAGCTCTTTAAAGAAATAGAGATTTCTAAACATTCCTTTTAAAAGGAGCTAAGTAGAATTTGTGAAATATGAATGAACAATGATAAAAGACTAAATAAAGATAAACTACTTGCGTATTAAATAATATGAGTCCCATTGAATTTCTGATCCTCAGGTACTTAGAGGAACTCTAAATAAAAATGGTCTCAGAGTAATTCTGTTTTCTGAATAATCTTAAGAGAAGAATGGAAGCAAAGAGGAAGAGATAATGGAAAGGAATATTAGGAAAATGAGTGTACAAATACAAAACTATAAAAACAAGAAGGAGGGGGTGGAGGGGAATGACTGGCACTGGAAGTTCACTTATTTAAATTGATTGAGTAGAAAATAATACACACATGTAAACAGTTAGAGAAAGATATTTCATACCAAAAGGAAATAAGAGGGAAACTGAAGGATAGAAAAGAGATAAGTAGAGTTCAATAAAGTAAGAGTTAATCCTAAGCAAAACAACCTCTAAGGGTTCATAAAAATATTTATAGTGCTTTTTAAGGGAAAATAATGAAAATCTGAGGGTGCTATGCACTTTGGAATGGTTAAATAAATTATAAAATATAAATAAGATGGAATAATTTTATGTTGTAGCAAATGATGAAGAGAATTTTTTGAGAGAAACCTGGGAAGGCATATATGAACAATACAGAGAAGATTGAACAGAAATTTATATAGAAGAAAACTATAACTTTGAAAGAATTAGAAGTTGAATCAGTGTAATGATGAATCATGATTTCTGAGAATTATTGATGAAAGATGCTACTTTCTTCCTGATGAAAAGAAATATGAATGACTCAAAATCAAGAATGAGATGTGTTTTCTGGACATATCTATAATACTGACTAAAATGATTAAAGGAAAAAGCATAAAACATTGGAGGAATTGTTGAAAAATTGGGACACATCCACTGTGAAACTGTGAACTTAATGTTTTGAAGAATCATCTGGAATTATGTTATAAAAAACCATCTACCCTACTAGGTCTATTTCCAAATGTGATTGGAGAAAGGAAAAAGAACCCATATATTCTTAAATATTTATATTTTGTTTGCAAAAAAAATAACTGGAAATAACATAGATACACATCAATTGGGAAATGGCCAAACAAGTTATGGTATATGATTATGATGAAATGCAAAGATGCTATAAGAAAAGATGAGATTGATGATCTCAGAAAAAACATGGCATGAAGTGAACTGAAGAGAACATTGTATGCAGTTACAATTTTAAGATCAAATTTGAGGTACATCATTTTAACCAGTTCAAAAACCCATTTAATCAAGACATTCATTTACCTAAATATCCTGTTACTTTCTATCAGAAATCTACCCAAACCTACTGAATCAACTTAAGTTCCTCTATTTTATCTTTATCTTGGTTACCTCATCATTCATGATTTTTTCATTCCTCTAAATGGCTACAGAATTTTTGTATGGGCTGAACTAAACCTTTGTCTATTATAACATGCTTTCTTCTCATTCATACATACCCCAACTCATTAAACTTTATTTTAAGTTCTTTGTGGTAAAAAGTATACTTTGATCTTCTGTTCATCTTCTTATTCCCCAATCAGTAATCTGCATATGTCTAGTGTTCAATAGATATTCTTTTTTTTTTTTTTTGCAAGGCAAATGGAGTTAAATGGCTTGCCCAAGGCCACACAGCCAGGTAATCATTAAGTGTCTGAGGCTGGATTTGAACTCAGGTAATCCTGACTCCAGGACCAGTGCTCTATCTGCTGTGCCACCTAGCCTCCCCTTAATAGATATTCTTGCACAAAATCAATTGTAACTTAATAGATTAAAAAAAAAAGGAGTAGAAGGAAGAAATTGGTGTAAAGTAAAGTAAGGTGGAGAGAAAGGTGGGGAGACAAAATGAGAAGATTGGAAGTAAAGC
Organism: Macrotis lagotis; assembly: GCF_037893015.1. Lineage (NCBI taxonomy): Eukaryota > Metazoa > Chordata > Mammalia > Peramelemorphia > Peramelidae > Macrotis > Macrotis lagotis. Next base: position 189,802,999 of record NC_133661.1, on the reverse strand, counting down.
CAGAAGAATGAAGAGGAAGGGGTCAATGAAACTTGCAAGTTCAAACAAAATTAGGCATATGCCAAATGATTTAGATTAGATAAAAACTTCAACTGTTTTTATGTTCTCTAACCCAGACATTAATTCTGACGCTATTCCAAACTTGATGTCCATAAAATTGCAAATGAAGTGTCATGTAATTGGTCAATATGGAGAACTCAACTCTCCTTAAAAAAAAACAAATTTTAATGTATCTACTGTCACAGTATACTTGAACTGAACAACTCTTATTTACTAATACATTGTGTGATATATTAATTTCATAGGTGATCCTTCATGAGCTCTTTTGACCTAAAATACATCTTGCTCCAGACTTGACCATATTGCTACAGAATCAAAAACACTCAAGTTTGAAAGTCATATCCTTCTTTAAAAAAGGTTATTTTTTAGTTGTTTTGTTGGGTTTTTTTGGAAGGCAATGGGATTAAGTGGCTTGCCTAAGGCCACACAGCTAGGTAATTATTAAGTGTCTGAGACTGGATTTGAACTCAGGTACTCCTGACTCCAGGACTGGTGCTCTATCCACTGTGCTACCTAGCTGCCCCCAAAATCCTGAGTTTATTACCTCTTAAAGCATCAGTCCAGTTTTACTCAGCTCTATTTTGAACACCCAAATGTGATCTCAACAAAGACAAGGATAGTAAGTACATTACCATTATTACTAGTCTTCATTATCAATATAAACTAAAATCCTATTAATTTTTTGGTGCAATGTAAAACTGTTGATTTATATTGAGCTTTCTATCCACTAAAAATAGCGGGAATTATCTAGACATAAATCTCCTTTTCTGTGTCAATTATTTACTTCAAATACAGCATGTTAAATTCATCCTAATTAAGCTGTATTTTAAATTAAATGGGCTATTATTCCAGCTTTTTGAGATATTTTAGCAATACATCTCTTTTTTGTCACTTTTTGCCATTTTCAAATTTTACAATCATGCCAACTGGTTTCAAGGGAAGACCTGGCTTGAATCCTACCTCTTTCTAATAATCTAGCAAGATATTATTTAAACAAGAACTTTTCAGGGAGGAATTTTAATTACTACATATTGTTTTTGAAATTTTTTCTCAAGTCACAAGTTTTCCTCTTCTGTACTTACATTAATGTTTTCATTTCACTTTGTGTCTCTTTTAGCTCAACGATCATCACATATCTATCAATTATTTATCTGTATTGTATTGTATATTGCAATTTTAGCCTTTTAAAATAATTGAATAATAACACATGGAGGCAGGGGGTGCCACAGTGATCAGAATGCCAAATCTAGAGACAGGAAGATCTGAATTCAAATCTGGATTCAGTTTCTTTTTAGCAATATTAGTTTTTAATATTTTCAGAATTAGTAGTTTCAAATGTTAATTTTAAGTAATTTAATCTTTGTCTCAGTTTTCTTAATCTTTATAATGGGCATAATAATAATAATAATAATAATATCTACCTCATGGAGTTGTGAGCATCAAATGAAATATTTGGGGTATTTAAAAGTCTTTAGAAAAATGCTACATAAATTCTTATATAGTCTAACACATTACATAATTCTTAATGTGTTTTTCCCACTGAATTTTCTTATAGATAAGCAGATGAGAAAAATCAGTAACAAGAATCCTACTTATTTCCAGGAGTTTTTCTGCTTGCACTCTACTTATCTCTCAATGTTCTCTCTTTGTGATGTCCCCCCCCCTTTTTTTTTTTATCATTTTTATCATTTAACATAGTAACCAAAAAAAGAAAATTGGAAGCAGTAGCTAGGTGACGTAGTGAATAGACACCAGGCCTGGAGACACTAAATATTTACCTAGCTATATGATCTTGGGCAAGTCACTTAACTCCATTGCATTGCAAAAAAAAGGAAAGAAAATTGGTAACAAAAAAATTAAATTATCAAAAGACCATCAGAGAGTAATTATTTGAAGCAATAGTGAGTGCAGTTTTACAACAGTTCCTAAAATTTCTTAGTATGAAGATTTTCACGAATATGTAGAAATTTTGTGTAATGGTACTTTCGGGAATATGTGCCAGACAGTGTAGCCACACATCGATGGGACTCAGTTACACCCACCAATATGTGTATTAATCCTTCCAATTAGTGAGCATGACTGATATTAGAAATCATTATACTACCCTTTTGATTTGGTCAGTGACTTCTAACAATTAGCCCAATGCTCTTGCCTCATCTCCATTTCAGTTCAATCAGTAGTCTGTAATACACATAAAATAGACAAAAATACTTTTAATTTGATACAGTGCCATAGAATAATAAATGATTTATTTTGTTCGCTAATAAAATTCAGACTAAAACCTCAGAGATTGGGTTCACATTCTTTAGTCCCAACACAACCCCCACTCATGCCTTTTTCCTATTCTCTGTCCCAATTTTATTTTCTAGATGATCTGTATGACTAATAAGGAAGACACTGACAGACTTCTACCTTCTGGATAACCCTATTGTAGAGCAAATGTGTGAGTTTCCCTCCAAATTTTCTTTTCCCAAAACTAATCCTTTCCTCAGAACCTGAATTTCCAACATCTTCTTTATCTCTTGAGTGCAGATGATCTGTAGGCTTTTGCATAGGGTTATATTCTGGTTATATTCATCTGATGCCTGGGATGAGGGATTCCCCCCACCAAGGAACTTAAAAATATACTACTCACACTTTAACTCTTTTTTATAAGCAAAAACCTTACCTAACTTCAGATTCCATTCACAAACCCATTTGAATTCAATTTCATAAATTCTGACACATCCCTATTCCCAGGTTACTTTGGCATAAATCACAGCAATTTAATTTGGGTTGAGGTGGGATTCAGTTTGCCACTGAATTCCATGAAGTCACAAGGGAGTCTTTGGCTCATTTAGTTCATATCTTCTATGAAAATTCCTGAAGTCCTTCCTCCCACACTGTTAAGTGAAATGAGAAGAGAAATCCTCCAAATCTTCATTGACAGTCCTGTTATTAAAAATGGCATCTTAAAGTGGTAGAGGACCATTGTGGACCCTACATGTTTGGTCCCAAGAGACACAAAGATTTCTTGGTGGCACATATGTCAACTCTATAACATAAATAAAATTGATAACAAAAGTTCAACAGGATGCACTAAGCAATGCTATAATACTAGAGTCTCAGAATTCCTCATGGTTATGGCCATGCTCGGCACTTTGGGTTGATTGGGCAACTCAATCAGGCCTCTGGTCCTGGTTAACTTCTTTACCACTATTGCTTCAGCCTGCAAGGGGCCATAAAACCATGACCCACCCACCAATTCCATGATCAGGTGCTTGAGAATTCCAACCCTGGTAGACCTCATCAAAATGTACATACTGATGGAACTTTATAAGAGCTACTGACAGATAGTGCGAGCCCTCAGGCTTGAATTCTTGTAAGAAGTTTGGAGAAAAGCTTCTGATGATAAATTGGGGAAACTGAAAGCTGAGCATGATGCTGAGGAACAGAAGTGGCTCATGGCCTGGAACCAAGCAGAGAATGACCAGCTGCAGGCGCTGATGATCTCAAGGTTTCAGTAGTAATAGCAGGAACAGGTGCAGCATGAGGTCCAGGAGGAGATGAAGAAGGCACAGGAGATGGCAGTGTTTATCCAAGAGAAGGAGAGAGAAGTTTCCCAGTTGCAAGAACATGTGGAAACATTCATTACCCAGGATAACTTAGAAGAGAAGATTGAAGTTGCCGTCAACAATCCTTGAAACCAAAATTGGGCCCTTACCAAGGAGGGCAATGTAATTCAACCACCTGGTGACTTAACACTGCAAAGCCCCAGAGGGCTGGAGCTCTCCTTCACCCCACCACCCATTCCAGGTTCTATCGATCTTTATTGCTCCTTATGGATAAATAAGGAATAAGTAGGTATAGAATAAAGGGATGCTGTCTCTTTGTTAAAAAAAAAAAAGTTCAGTAGGTCAATTGATTTAGTCAAACATCACAGGAAATTTTTGTGACCACTATGCTTCAATACTTTACTGTAATACTGTAATCTTTCCAATATCTATGGACTTAAAACTAATTGCTTCTCTCCAAAGTTTCCTCTCTCATCTATCTAGGGTAAGACAAGTGGATAACAATATCTTGCAAGAGTCCCGCTGTTCTTTTTTTTGGGAAAATTTTATTTATTTTTAATTTTACAATTTTTCTCCCAATCTTGCTTCCTTCCCCCCACCCCCACAGAAGGTATTCTATTAGTCTTTACATTGTTTCCATGGTATGCATTTATCTAAATTGTATGTGATGAAGGAGAAATTATATCTTTAAGGAAAAAACATAAAGTATGAAATATATAGTGTCTAAAAGCACTTAAAAGCATAGCAGACATATTGGACATCAATGACCATTTTATCCATGAGCAATTGATGCAACACTGATGTAAGAGAGTTCTTGATATAACCAACATGGAGATTTTATCTTAGAACAACACTTTGCCTTAGATTAATAGGATAATAACTAGAATCAGTTATTTTCCCAAGTTTTAATATAAGTGCTACACCATGTGAGATAGACTAACAATAAAATTAACAATGCAATGAGCTATAAAGGAAAGAGCAGTGTTTTATCTTTAATTTGCTGCTCTTTGTAAGGTTTTAGGAAAATGATTTCATCGCTGGTCTTAAACTATTGAGATGAATTACTTTTAAGCTCTAGAGTTCTGTTTTCCTACTTTAAATTTTCCACATAATCTATTATAATCAAGTTAGTTTCAGGTTATAAATTATGACTTCAAAGCAAATGGAATCTTAGTCAAAGACAGAAAATCAGATAGTTCTTCTAACACTCACTATGTCTTCTAGAGTTCAGAATTAGCATCAGTGACAATGGAAATTGAAACATGGAACAGTGGTTCCTTTCTTAAGAGGGAATGAAAACATGGAAAGAATGGAAGATAAGAAAGGAATAGGATAAGATAAGACAAAGATGAAGGAGAACAACGATGATGAGGGGGAGAAATAATACAAATAAAAGGAGATACAAAGGTAAATTATGCTTCAACATTATCAATGAAAATTATAAAACTTATTTTATGACAATGATTTTCAGTTATATGTATCTGATTATCTTTGATAACACTTTGTTGAATAGGTTTGTGGATTATTTAGATAAGATTTAGAAGCATGTTCATTAAATTTGTGAATGACTGAAATCTGGAAGGAGTTGTTATATGCTTCATGAGGAAAAATAGAGTTGGGGAGGCATAGAATTCAGCTATGACTGAATATTTGGCAAGCCGTTTTGTTAAATAGTGATTTAGTTTATTGTAACTACAGCAGGCAAAATAGGGATGGATGATTCTAAGTTTCAAGAAACAAAAAGAAAATATAATTCTATTTACTATAAGCATTGATTTTCTCATAGAGATGCACAATGAGTGAGTACAGTAATGTGTCTGTGTGTGTGTGTGTGAGAGAGAGAGAGAGAAAACTAACTATCAAAGGCAATTTTTAATCATAGCTATGGAGCTATTTATACTCTAAGTCAAGCTAAATAAATTTATAATTTATACAATCTTATATAGATTTAAAGTATACATCAAAGCAAATTGAAAGATGTGCTTTATAGTAGAAATCTCATTGTTCTAAGTGACAATATCTGTATTTAAATTCACACATACTAAATAAAGTTAAATAAAATAAATACTTCATTGATTCTTATTAAAGTTAAATATCAAAAGAATCAAATAGAAAGGTAAATTTATGATCCATGTATTTCATTGTGTATATATAATTTTCTTTGGCTATGTCATTTAGCTTTTTAAGATATTCTTCAGAAAAGACATTAATCTGGCCAGGCAGAAGAAAGAAACTACTTATAGAATCAAAAATCTATAATAAAAGTGTTTTTAGAGTTTTAAATATTCCTAATAAGTAATCCCTTCTATTATACTCTTTATCTAGAGTGTTACACTAGCTATAATCTATGATAACAATGTAGGAAGTATTAACAAATTTTATAACTCTCTTCTCTATATTCATGCTTGATGAAATTAGGAGATACCAACCTTCACTTTCTGATTGGCAAAATAATCCTATTTCTAAAGACAGGGTTAGTGTCCATAAGTGACTAATTAGTATGAACTTCTAGGTGAATCTGCAAATAAAGGAAAATATGGTTTTTAGTACTATCCCCTGAAAATTTAAGTCTGCAGTGTGTTTTATTATATGTTTGAGCAAGCAGATGAAGTAGCAGTCAAAATGAATATTAGGTGACTAAACTTCATATCAGTTTAAGTACCACTAGCATAAAGCACAATCCAAGTCAAGTTCTTGGTTTGAAATAATCATATTTAAAGAGTAGAGAGAAAGGAAAAATCACTAAAACTTATATAGCATTCGAAAATTTGAAAAACATTGTACATAAGTTAGCATATGGGATCCTTACAACTATGTGATATAAATGCTATTATTATCTACATTTGGAAATGAGAAAACTGAGACTAAAAGGCTAGGTGAATTGTCCAGGGAACTATAGTTGTTAAATATGTGTAGAAGGATTTTAATTTAGATTTTTCTGCCTTTAAATCCATCACTTTATATAATTTTTTGCCTAGTGGCCAATCTGAACTTTATTGCGTTCTCACTGTTGTAGAAAATTACTGGTGGGTGGGTACTGACAAAATGAAAATCAGATCAGTCACTGTGCTGAAATTTATGTTCTGAGCTTCATAGAGTACTGAGAAGCTAAGTAGCATTTTCATGATTTTATAGACATTATATGGCAAAAGGAGACACAAATCTGAGTCTTCCTAGTTTCAGGCAAGTCTTCTGTCCTCTAAACAACACTACACCATGTTAACAGGGGAAATGGTGGTCATGAGTGTGATTTATAGAATTTTCTCAAAATTCACTATCTGGCCAATCAATCTCTTCATTGCTGCCTTCATGTCTTTGTTTCTAAATGTATAAATAGAAGGGTTTAAGATAGGAGTGATAATTAAGTCAATAATAGCAAGGAATTTATCCACTGGCAGTGTAGGGAATGGCCACACATAAAAAAAGATACATGGACCAAAGAATAAGATCACCACACTGATGTGAGCTGAAAGAGTAGAGAGAGCCTTGGACAATCCACTTGAAGAATGTTTCTGAACAGTGACCAAAATATAAATGTAGGAAATGAATAAGAGAAACATGCTGCCAATGGATATAAAACCACTGTTAATTGTGACAATGAACTCCAACTTATAGGTATCCATGCAGGCCAATTTGATGAATCGAGGAAGATCACAATAAAAACTGTCAATTTCATTAGGACCACAGAAAGGCAGATTCACCACAAAAGCCAACTGGATCACTGAGTGTATAAAGCCGATGATCCAAGCAGATACTAATAGAACAATACACATTTTGGGGTTCATAATAGTCAAATAGTGAAGAGGCTTGCATATGGCAATGTATCTATCAAATGCCATAGAAATGAGCAGCACCATCTCAGTTCCTCCCATGAAATGAATGAAAAATATCTGGGTGAAACAACCCATGAATGAAATGACTTTGTGCTCATAGAAAAGGTCATAAATCATCTTGGGAACTGCAACAGTGGAGAGACCCAAATCAATAATAGAGAGGTTGGCCAATAAGAAATACATTGGAGAATGAAGGTGACTATCAGAGATCACTGCAAGAACAATAAAGAAGTTTCCCAATACAACAGCCATATAGAAAATGATGGCAAACACCAGGAGGCCAAGTTGTATGGTCCAAGAATTGGATATTCCCAGGAACACAAACTCTGACACCATGGAGTAATTCAATTCATTCATCAGACTAACTTTAAGTTACCTGAAAAGAAAAACAAAAACAAAAAAGAAATAAGAATTTTTTAATTAAAATTATTTTTAAAAAGTCCTAATATTTTATAGTAGTTCTTGTGAATATGAGATGCTTTTGAATATCACTTATTCATCAGCATGTTCCAAACATATTTAAAAAATATATATATATATATATATATCTGTATGACTGCTAAGAAATATAATGGTTTCAGCAAATGCTGCATGAATAAGTCAAAGTATATGAAAACCTGAATTTTTGTGGTTAAAAATATATGTGAGAAAAAAAGTGGAAAGACACTGAATTGAAAGCAGATTGTTTCCTTATATCTCACTATTGTGATGACTCGAGATGGCCCTGGAAGCAAGGCCTTCAGGATTAAGTGATTTACTCAAGGTCACACACCTAGTAATTTTCTGAAGTCATATTTGAATCCAGGTCATGCTGATTTCAAGGTCAGTCTTCTACCCACTGTACCATCTAGTTGTTAGTAAATAATTGTTATAGATTTACTGAATGACATAGCACCTAAATAGTTAAAAGGAAATTTAATCAAATTATAGGAAAAATAGACAGGAAAACAGATGGGGACCTTAGTGTATCTTTCAAAATTTAAAAAATTTAACAAAAATATAAGCAAAAAACTTTAGAATTTGAATAGACTTTTATGAAAGTTTTATATGATAGATACCTTGTAATTACAGGATGGTAATGTTTATTACTTATCCATACATGAACTCTTTATAAAAAATCAAATATATGCAAAAGCATAAAACATTCATTAACAAATGTGAAAAATCAGATATAACACATACCTCTTTTACTGACAAAAAAGCACTATAAAATTGTAATACATCCAGAGATGTTTAAAAAATGATTAAACAATGGAAACCAAATAATTCTTGAGAATTGATGGGTCTAAGGACAAGTTATAAAAATAGCAGATAATTTCATCAAAGAAAATGGCAACAAAATGAGCTATAATACCCAAACTATTAGAATGCAATGAAATCAATCATTAGGATAATTTATTTTCATTTCTAAATACTTCGATCAACAAAAGAGATAAGAAACAAGTTATGAGTTAGTAATGTAATTTAAAACAACTAAAAAGTCACAAATCAAGAAATTTTAAATAAGGTCCAAACAAAATTTCTGATGAAATTGAAACTAAAAGAACAAAATCATAATCAAAATGAATCTCTGTTTTTAAGCTATTAATATAAACTTTTGTTGATTTGTTACAAAAAAGGAAATAAAAACTAATTTAGCTAAAAAAAGAAAAAAGGAACATCAACAACAAAATAAGCAAAAGAAATTATAAGCTATTATTTTGCCCAATTACATGCCAGCTAAAATGGATATCTTTCAAAAATGGATGAAAGTTTACAAAAAACAGATGAGAGTATATCTAGATTAACAGTCAACAAGTTTTTTATTACATACGTACTATGTGCCCTTCTTTGAGGATATATAGATGGCCAAAGACAGTTCCTGTGTTTAAGACAATCAAATTATATTAGAACAGAAAAATAAAAAAAATAAACATTTCAAACTTAGAAAAAGAAAATGAACAAGCTATAACTGAATTCCCAAAGGAAAATAAAAACAATGATAGATTTACAAGTGTATTATATAAAACATTCAAAGAACAACTGAATTTGATATATAAAATATTTACAAAGATAGAAAAAAAGCATCATATCAAATTCATCATATCATCAAAATAGTAGTATTGTTATCTAAGCCAGTGAGTTTTAGAGAAGGAAAAATATAGCCCAATATCCACATATTAAAATCAAAACAATGATGTTAATTATAAGCAAAGCAGCTACAGCATCATATTTGAAAGATTATATACTATGACCAAGTGGTATTTATACTGAGAATACAAAAAATAGCTAAACTATTAGCAAGACAATAATCATAAATGCACATGATGAGCTCAAAAGCAGCAATTATATTATATAAATAGGTGCAGAAAAGATATTAACTAATTTCTATACTTTCATCTTTGAAACATTAAAATGAATAGGACTTGGGGAAGCTAGGTGGTGCAGTGTATAGAGTCATAGCCCTGGATTCAGGAAGACCTGGGTTCAAATCCATCCTCAGACACTTAATATTTACTTAGCTATTTGAACTCGGAAATGAGCATGGAAATTAGCAGCATTGCCTTGCCCACCTCTACCCACCAAAAAAGAATAAGACTAAGTGGACTTTTGCCTAATATGGTCAATGATATTTATCTAAAACCAGGGACCTGTATTAAATATGATAGGGATAAATTAGAAGCCTTTACAACAAGGTCTAGGGTAATAACAATAATAACAAATATCTGTTTGATACTTACTTCTGGCAGACACTGTGCTAAATGCTTTACAAATATTAACTCATGTATTTGATCCACACAGTAAGCCTGGGAAGTGGGTGCTATTATTATCCTCATTTTAAAGATGGAAAAACTGACACCAACAAAAGGTAAATACCTTGCCTTTTGAAACAAAGCTCGTAAACTTCTGAGAATGTATTTGAACTCCGGCCTTCCTTACTCTGAGTTCAATGTTCTATCTACCACATCATATGGCTCTCTGCAAAGTAAATCAAGAATTTCCTTTATTATGACTCTTATTTAATATGTTGATAGAAATGCTATCTAAAGCAATAATAAAAAGAAAGAAGTTGAAATGATAAAGCATCAGTAAATAAGAAGCAAAATTATATTTTAGAGATACATAGAAAGTCAATAAAAATGAATTGAAATAGTTAATAACTTTAGCAAAATAGGAAGGTATTAAAACTACAACAGCTTTTCTGTATATTCCCAACAAAATGAGAGAGATAAAGAGACAGAGATATAATATTAGTATAAAGATGACCCCAAAATATCAATGCAATTTTAAGTTTTAATGCCTTAAAACTTTATTAATACTTTTAGAACACCCTTTATATGAATACAGACTTAAAACTCTAATTAGAGAGCTATTAATTGCTCATCTTTGGACTGAGTGAATATAAAAATCTGACAGTACTTCTTAAATTTTTGCAGTTATTCAGTGACAACTTGACAAAGGATTATTTTATACAACTAGAAAAATTGAACAAATGATCATCTAGAATAATAAAGTATCAATCTCAAAAGTTTAGCTTTTTAAGTGGAAAAAAGTTTAATAGTATCATAGGCGAAAATATACTATAAATCACAAATAATCAAAACAAGTTTACTATTGATTAAAAAATAAAAATTAATACTGATTAAAATAGTATAATAACTCAGTTGGAGAGATTAGGTACAGTTTAAATAGATAAACAAATGATTAATATGCTATTAGCCATACCCAAGGAATCCACATATAATAGTAAGCATTCATTCTTCCAAAAAAATCTTTTGGGAAAAATGGAAAGCAGTTTGGTAGAAATCAGGATTCAACTAATGTCTCATTTAATATATGTCAATAAGTTACAAATGGTTACATGACCTAGGTGTAAAAATTCACATCTTAACTACATTAAAAGAACAAATAAGAAATAGCATTCAAACCTTTGGGAGGTGAAGAGTTTCTAAAGACAAAGAAAGTCAGAGAGAGTAAAAAAGCAAAAAATCACAGGAAATAATTTGAATAATTGCTATTCTTAAAATTAAAAATGATAATGCAAGCAGTTAATTGAGGGAAAATGTTTTTTCCTCATAAAGTTCTGATATCTACATATATAAGGAACTGCTTCAAATACTTAGAAAAATTCATCCCTTGTTAGGTTAATGTCAAAAGACATATATATATATACATATATATATATATATATATATATATATATAGTTATCTAATGAAGAAAATCAATCTATAGTCATATACAAATGTTCCAAATCATCAACAATAAGATGAAAGTAAATAGACAGCTTTAAGATTCCACCTAGCATGTATCAGAATGAAAAAAGATAACAAATGGAAAATGATTATTGTTGAAGAGACTGCAAAAAATATTGAGACACTGGTGTAGAGATGATGTAGTTGTGAATTGGTCTAACCATTCTGAAAAAAAATAGCAAACTATGCTCAAAAGATCACTGAACAGTGCATTCCATGTGACCAGAATTATAGTACCCTTCACATTTCCCACAAAGACATCAAAAGTACAAATGTTCCTCAACAGCCTTGCCTGATATACCCAGCTCTCAATGATGCTTCATCCTCTAAATTCCTGAAGATGTTTTGTATGCAATATAATATGAGCTCTTCACTTATAGCATGCTTTCCTCTGATATTACTTTTTGATGGGGTATATCCATCTCCCCCTAAAAATGGAATCTTTTTTTATTCAAAAGAATAACTTTTTCATTGTTTTCCAATTATTCAGCCCACTTCCCAATGATACATACACAACTGATCCTATTAGGTAGCACACTGGATAGAGCATTGGGCCAAAAGTCAACATGACCAGAGTTCAAATTTGACCTCAGACACTTACTATCTGTGTGACTCTGCTCTACTCACTTAACTGCTCAATCTAACTCTGTTTTCTTAACTGTCAAATTGAAATAATAATTGTATCTATATCAAAAAGTTATGAGGATGAAATTAGATTTTTTTAAAATAGCTGTCAAATAGTAAGCACTTAATGATTGCTTCCTTCCTCAATAAATTTTTGAGAATATAATAATTTATAAATTAGATGGTAAAGACAAAAAATAAAATGACATAAAGGAAAAGAAAGGTCTGTGATCAAAATAAAAGAAAAAATATGGGAATAAATTGACAGAATAGGCAAGAAATTAAAGACAATACTTAAAGGACTTGAATTAAACTGAATACAGTGACTGATGAGAACCAAAATTTTCTGCTTGAAAACTATTTGATCCCTCAATTATGATCCTGTTCCAGTTTTGATATCCTTAAGAGTATGGTAAATATAATATTCATTTCACTGGACAATGGATGGTGTACATCTGAAAGAATTTAATCTCTCTAAAACAATGCTGTCAAATTGAAATACAAATGGGGAGGGACACTAAAGTAAACATAAGGATCCCCTCAGGCCACATAATGATTAGAAAGCCACATATTAGCATTATCTATGTTGTATGTATTTTTATTATCTTATTAAATACTTTCTAATTACATTTATTTTTTAGGTTTTAGCAAGGCAAATGGGGTTAAGTGGCTTGCCCAAGGCCACACAGCTAGGTTAAGTGTCTGAGGCCAGATTTGACCCCAGTTTCTCCTGACTCCTAGGCCAGTGCTTTATCCACCTAGCCACCTCTCTCATTACATTTTAATCTTATTTAGGTTGAACTTGGTAGTTTGGGGGTGCACCTAGGAAAGAGAACAGACACTTAGATTTTAGGAGAGATAGAATGCATCTTTCTCCCATAAAACACTTGGCTATCAGTCTCTGATCTGCAGGTCAAAACAGAGTTTGACACAGATGTATGAATAGGAGATTTAATTATCAATAACTTCATAGGATGTTATGTTCATACCTGGCTATACTTAACAGTCTATTAGGATGTTACAGAATTAGGGAAGCTCAAGTTTGCATTGATCTTTGAGATTAAAATGTCCAATCAATACTGGAATAGTAAAATATTATGCAACATATTCTACAACTGGTCACCCATGCATGAACTCTGGTAAACTACAATTCTATTCTTGGATAGATTCTTTAGAAAGTTTTTCTTACATATAGGCAAAAATACATTGTCTTTATGGCAACTACCCATTGTTCATAGTTATAACTTTGGAGACTAGTCCTTTCTCCACATAACAGTCCTCCAGATAGTTTAGGACTGCTAACAAGATTTATTTTCTTCACAATAAACATCCCTGTTTCCTCCAACTTATCCTTTAGTGGCATCAATTCAAGTTCCATTGCTATACTGTTTACTTTCCTCTATCAGTATTCAATTTTATAAGATGACACCCCAAACTGAACATATTCCAAATGTAATAAGAAAAGGGAAGAGGGGAGCAGGAATATCACTTCCACTGCTCAGAAATCTTTTTCTTTTAATATAAATTAAAATTTTATTATTTTTTCCTGACTATTCTTGACACAATGTTTCCTTTTATTGAGAACTCTGTATAATGAATCTTTTTTTAACAGGATTTAATGTCTAGTCAATCCTATAATGTGAAGTCATTTTTGCTTTTTAGCACAGTGTGGGTCTTTATATCTATTTTTATTAACTTGAAATGGCTTAGATTCATTATAGCCCAAGCTCTTGCAGAATTCTATGTAATTTTTCCTAGATTTTACCATATTCAAATTTGAGAATCATCAAATTTGATAACTGGGAATGTTCTCTAGATAAAATTAGTAAACCTGCGTTTGAATTTAATTTCTTCAAAATAAATTTGTAAGGATCTAGCTACAATGAGGAATTTCCAATTTTAAATACTGCATGAAGAGTTAATACTAGATAGAAAATGAAGAACTGGCCTATAAGTCAAGGTCATGGTTCAAGACCATTTGTGACACATGCTGCTTCTGGAACAAGGAAAATCACATAAGAGGGAATAGACACAAATTCGTTATGACACAGATTAACAAGAAAATATTTTGCCCACTATCAATCACCTTTTACATATTCAATGTGAAATGATTCATTCTTATCTTTCTCAGCATTCCTATTCTCTCTTCCAAAAGTCATTGTCCATTTGTTTTTTGTGTCTCACAAAACTACCATTCGCACTTACCTGCCTTCTGAATAATCTTGGTTAAAAACTAGATATTTCTTTCTCCAAAGCCTCTATCCCCTAAATGGAAATCCAATCAAAATCTGATTCTTCCATGTCTTCTTCATCAAATGAACATAGAAGATCTTTAGTATTTTGCATTGAACAGCAAAATCACCAGATGACATTGGCATAATAGTAAGGAACAAGGGGAATTTTTTTCTTCAGAAGAGTAAAATAATTTCTGTCCACCTCATAGTACTTTATGATATGCATCAAAATCATTTTCTTAATTTCAAGTGTCAGGAAGAAACCCACCTTGACTTAAATGAGATATTAAAATCTGTAATATTCCTGGATATATTGTGCTCCTATACTTTTCCTCTGGTACCAAATCAAAACAATTTTAAGTCTGGTATGGGAGTAATTCAGGTTGTGACTATCAAAGAGTTCAGGCACATCACATAGGAGTTTTATTTTGGTTAAGATCAGTGTCTATACAAATGGTTCTGATAGTTGCAAAACTTTTATAAAACATTATAAATACATAATAGTTAACAAAAGTTCATCTAGAAGCTTGACTTACCAAAGCATAGTAGAAGGTTTCTCCTGATAATCAAACTGTAGTATCCTAGAATAGAATCCTCATGGGATGGAAACTAATGGCCATTAACTTTAATTTGAACTTGTTTACCTTCTTGTCTAGAGTAACAGTAAGGGACAGCAATATCTTCAGAAATTTCTGATGTGTATTTAAAGATGTGTATCTATAAGTACCTAAACAGATTAAATATTACTCCTCCAGGAACATCAAGGATCAGTGACCAATTGGTGTAGCCTTAGTATAAGAGTCCTGAGCATGGTCACCTTGGGGATTCTACCTTTGAAACATTTTGCTTTTTTTTTTTTTAAACTGGAGATGCCCGGAAAAAATTACTGTGAAATTTTGGTACATAGATTAAAATACAGAAACTAAGTAAGGGATTGAACTTGAGGAGGAGTCAGAGAATCAAGCAGGGTGATAGAAATTTTTGTTGAGCATTAGGAGCTAGTCCTAGTCATTCCATTAACTCAATAGGGAGCCTAGTGGAAGTAAAAAAAAACTCAGAGGATCTACATTCAACTCATGACTTCTGTCACTTACTGGCATTCTATTGAAACATCTCATGATTTCCCAGAGACTCAAGTTTCTTTGTCTGTAGTCTCTTCAATTTTTTTTCTCTTGCTTCTCTGTCCTGAGAGCAGTCACTTGGAATTTTTTAGATGCATATTTCATTTGTGTCTTGCAAACTTGGAATGATACTTCATCAATCATGATCTTAGTTTTCAACAGTAAAATTATCTTTTTTTTCTAACAGTAAATTTTCAATAATAAAATTAACTTTTTGGGGAGGTTTATTTCTTATTGAAATAATGCTTGGTTTATAGTGGTATTTCTTTCCACTTCACCTTTGGTACCAAGTAGAGGTAAAAGAATCTTGAAACAAAGATGAGATCAAATTCTTAAGATTCATGCTTAACTCATGACTAACTGTAAAGCAATCTTCCTCATTATCTCTCCATCTCCAGAAATGCTATGAATTCATTTGTTCCATGGCTGCTATCAAAACATCTCATCTAGATTTGCTTAACCCAAAGAATCTATTCTAATGGAGAAACATGGAATAGTGGGAAAATCTGTACACAGAATATTCAATTAATAACAATTTTTCCATTTTGAATTTTTTCTTTTGGAGGCACAATAGATATAGCTAGAGTTAAGTGACTTGCCCAGGGTCACAAAACAATTAAGTGCTTGATGCTAGGTTTGAATTGAGATCCTCATGACTCCAGAAGCAATGCTCTATCCACTGTATCATCTAACATCCCCCTTCCCTATGATTTTACATCTAAGCAATTAACAAGACAATAAATCAAACCAAAGCTTGAAGCATCTGCTAGTTTCTGATATGCAAATGTTTACATTGAAAATTTAACAACTGACTCTTGAGAGTCAGTATGATCTGTCTCCACACATTCTTCATAGAACTTCAACTTAGATCAAGCTTCTGTAATCACTGAAGCCTCCTGACTTTGACTTAAAGCATACACCAAAGCAAATATGAATATCTACTTCATAGAAGCTTCATAATTTCAAAGAGCAGTCTTTATTGAAATTAACACTTATAAAGCAATTCAATTTTTCAAAAGAATTTTTATTGATTCTGAGTATAGTTCAAATCTCACTTCAAAGTAAATTCCTCATCCTTAAGATAAATACAGCTTGGCCATAAGATCTAATATAAAAAGGGATTCCTGAAGAAATGAGACAATTAGGTACAGTATTCAAGGAAAACTGAACTAAAGTACTCCTAGACTCATAGGATTTAGAATAGAAGAGATCTTGGATATTTTTAGCTAATAATTTACCCTAAAGATGACGTCTAGTTGTGTGAGGGGGAGATATGTTGTAAATTTGTGGTTTTATTGGTATAAGGAAATCCGTGTAAATAAAGTCTCTATAGCAATGTACATTAGGATTTTTTCTGATACTTTTAATCATAAAATAGTCACCTAGAGAATAGAGAGGTTAACTAAACTTTCCCAGAATCACATAGGCCAGACGGTGTCAGAAGAAAGATTTGAATCAAAAACTTTTTGTCTTTGAGGTCTCTTCTCTAGCAACACATATTGTTTCATGGTCAATCAGGGTTAACTGACTTGTCCGATGTCACACAGCTAGTGTCTGAGGAGGAATTTGAACTTATCCTCCTGACCCTAGGACCCACAGTTTATCCACAGCATCATATAGCTATTCCTTCACAATATCTTTATTATAACTTAACAAAGTGGTGTGAATTAATAAGGTGAAAATTCTCTTCTATAAAAAACCCTAGATGCATGGAATGACTTACAGAATCTGATGCTGAGCAAAGGGAGCAGAACACATTAAAAATAACATTGTGAGCTGATCAATATTGATGGAAGCAGTTCCTCTCAGAAGTTCAGAGAATTAGGACAACTGTTTTAGACCTACAATGTACAATCTTATCCCAATCCAGAGGAAGAAAAACAAAACAAACAAAAAAACCCAACCCTTCAGAATCTGATGAATACTTTATAAAAATTATCACATATATATATATATGTATATCTTTCCTTTAATCCTAATTCCTCATACCAAAAAATGACTAATATCTAAACATGTTAATCAAAAATATGTATGTACAATGCTAACCTCTTGCCTGTTCACCACTGATAGGAAGTGGATGAGAAAGAAGGGTGAAAGGAAATTTTCTATAAAATAATACATGTGAATATGGATGAAAAATAAAAATAAATAGATGAATAAATAAAAAGAAAAAAGAAGAAAGTCTGACCCTATCTTCTGCAATCAGAAAAACACCTACCTTAGGAAAAACAATATACAATTAATGAGAAATCTGTAATTAAATGGAAAAAAGATAAAGATAAAAGACAGGATGGAAAAAATTGAATGATAAATGATTTTACTGAGAATTATTGAACTTAATTTATTAAGTGCTTATGTGGTAAATTGACACTGATTTTCAGATTTACAAATTTGGGATGCATAATCTTTTATTTTGATTCACTGATATAAAATATTTATTTTAAAATCAAATGGGTTTAGCTGACACCACAATTTTTCAACTGTAGCAAAAAAAACTTTCTTTGAGATAAATCACATAAAGCTTGATTTTTCAATATATAGAAGTAAATAAGAAAACTTTTTCAAAATAGTTGATAAATCAGGGACAATTTTGGACTATCTGTGAAGGAGAATACTGTTAATATCCACAGAAAAAGTTGTGGAATTTGAACAAAGACCAAAGACCATTACCTTTATATTTAATTTTGCTATCACTTGTACTTTATTTTTCTTCCTTTAAGGATATGATTTCTCCCTCATCAAACTCAACTTAGATCAATGTATACTATGAAAACAATGTAAAGACTAACAGACTGCCTTCTGTGGGGGTGGGGGTAGGAGAGGCAAGATTAGGGGAAAAAGTGTAAAACTCAAAATAAATAAAATCTTTCTTTAAAAAATAGTTGATGAAACTTGTTCATGAATTCCAAAGATATCCACAATCATTTATAAACATCTTAGAATTATATATCCCTCCTGAAATCCATACTATCTAATTTCTGTTGCAATTCAAATTCAATATAACAAAAAAGGAACCCATTTTTGTAAACCATACTCTCAGCTCCTTGAAAGAAGAGGACTGAGTTTGTTGGTTTGTTTGTTTTTTAGTATAGTTTTGTTTGTGGTTCTTATTGCAGTTTTTTTTTGAGATGGGGGGGTTGGTATTGACTTTTGCATTTATTTCCTCATTTTTTTATGTCTTTCATTTTATTCCTTGGATTTAGCAAAGTGTATTGTAGAAAGTGAGTGCTTAATGAATACAAGTTGACTTGGAGATTTCCTACAAACTTTTCCATTTTTGCAAATGATATCTCATTCTTCTATCACTTAAGTTTGCATCTTTCAAATTGTCATTGATAATTCCCTCTACCTCAATTGAATCATAAAATAAATTGCCAAGTTTGCTCAATACTGTCATCCTAAAATCTATTGTATCTATCATCATTTCTTTATTCTATATAGTTTCTTCTAGTTTAACCTTCATAATCTCTTTCCTATTCTACCTCAAAAGTTTCTTATTGGACTTTCTTCCTCTAAATTCTCTCCTATTAAATCCAGGATTCTCAACTCTATCAAATTTAGGTTTTTCTAAAATTCATATTTCACCATGCCATCCCATTAATAAAATAATAATAATAATAAATGTGAATGTATGAATAAATAAATAGATAAATTAATGCATAAATAAATAAAGGGTTCTGTATTGTCTGCAGATAAAACACAAACTACTCAATGTGACATAAAAAGTCTCCATTCAAGGGGTGGAGCCAAGATGGAGGAGTAAAGATAGGGACTTGCCTAAGCTCTCCCCCAAACCACTTCAAATGCCT
This sequence comes from Macrotis lagotis, assembly GCF_037893015.1. Lineage (NCBI taxonomy): Eukaryota > Metazoa > Chordata > Mammalia > Peramelemorphia > Peramelidae > Macrotis > Macrotis lagotis. The sequence goes on along the minus strand of NC_133661.1, from coordinate 189,783,531 downwards.
CTAAGTAATGACTGTGACCAAATTCTAGGGTGGTGGAACCACAAAAAGACTGAGTGAAACAATTTTCCAGCCCAAGACAACTTGGAAAATTTCTAAGAAGGGTCTGTTGCCCTGGGGTTGCAAAGGACTCACAGTACATCCCAGGGCAAACTGGGCAAACTGCAGTAAAACAGTTGCAGACACCTAGGGACAGAAGGTGGGGCATTTGAGTCTATGGAAGCAGTGGTTGTTTTCATATCTCTCTGTCTAGGAATTGCAAAGGACAACATACAAGATCATCAGGAAAACTCTGGCTCATCAAGATGAGAGGGGAGCCTAATCCAATGTAGACCTCAATGCAGACCTGGCCCCCAAGGACCAAGAGCAGTCCTAGTATGCCACCTGGCAGCTGCTTTCAGAGTGTTCAGCCCATGGATGTTGAGGGGGTCTGAGGAGACTACAGAAGTCTCTTTATCCTCTTTGAGGCAGGACTCTGTTGCTTTGACCATACTCAGATTCAGATTGTAATCTGGGAAAAGGGCAGAAACACAACAAAACTTAATAAAAAGCTCTGCAATTGAGTAGGGACCCTCCTTACCAGTTCCAGGGAAGAAAAGATTGGTTATGGTATCAGCAGACCAGAGCAAAGACCAGGAGGAATTGAGAACTTTCCAAGTCTCAGGGGTATCCCTAAAATGAGCTTAAAAACTCTCAAACACTTGGGAGAATTCATCATCCACCTTGGAATTATTGTCCCACCTTAACCTGGGTAGATTAGCAAGTAACTGAAGAAAAATATTCAATCATAAACAATTACTTTGGTTCTATAAAGGATCAAAATACAAACACAGGATATGACAAAGTCAAATGAATGCAAAACCTCTAAGAAAGATATGAATTAATTTCAGACTATGGAAAAATTCAAAATATATTTTCAAATTCAAATAAGACAGGTAGAAGAAAAAATGGGAAGACAAATGAGAACTATGAAGGAAAATCATGAAAACCAAATCAGTAGTTTGGTGAAGGAGATACAAAAGAAAATTGAAGAAAATAGCAGCATAAAAATCAGTTAGGTAAAATGGGGGGAAAAAAAAACAGTCCAAAAGACCAGTGAGGGGAAGAATGTCTTAAAAAGCAGAATTGGCCAGATGGAAAATGAGATACAAAAGTTTTCTGAAGAAAATAATTCCTTCAAATGCAGAATGAAGCTAAGGGAAGATGAGAAATTTGTAAAAAATCATGAAACAGTAAGACAAGACCAAAAGAATGAAAAAGTAGAAGAAAATGTGAAATATCTCATTGGAAAACAACTGACAACTTCCGGCCAAGATGGCAGATAGAAGACAGACACTGTGTTAGGGTCTCCCGATCTTCCCCTCATATATAATATGAAACAAATCTCTTAACAGAAATTTGATTGACAAAACCCAGAAAAAAGAATCTAGGAGAAGAACATCTATCTCAAGGTTTGTCTTCAGGGTTCATGAGGGAGCCGGGTGCAGAAAGCAGAGACCTTGCTGGGAGGGATGAGAGCTGTACTAGTCTAGGATCAGCTGTGGATGTGTTTGACTGTGGGTGTATGGTCCAAAAGTCAACTGGGGCGAGGAGGATTTGGTTGTGGGACTCATGGTCTGGGGTGATCCAGCAGGCCTGGAGGATGAGTTCCAGCATGGAAAGTGGCAGACACTGATCCAATGGAGGACCTCAGACTGCATACTTTCACTTCAGTGGTGTCCTCTTCCCAGAATAAAGAAAATAACAGCCTCCCCCCCCCCCAAGGCTCAGGCAAGGGCAGCAGAGCTCTCTCAGCTGAATAGGGAGAGTAATTGTATTGTCCCAGGGCATAGTCCACTATGTACAAGGATAAAAGTATCCAGCAGTGTAGCCCACACTCTCCAGGCCAGGAGAAAGGGCCTCAAATCAAGGTCACAGCTACTCCAGAGAAAGTAATCATCACCTCCTACTGGCCAGCTCATGTGGAGTTATTAAACTCAGTGAACAAAGCTTCTAGCATCCCCTACTGGTCGACCCACTTGGAGTTATAAAATTCAAGGACTAAAGACTGGGGATTTCAACACCAAACCTCTGTGAACCAGCCCCATCTCCAACATAAGATCTTAGGGAAATGAAGAAAGGACAGCAAAAAGGGGTGAACATAGAAAAATTCTTAGAAATTAAAGACTGTAACTCAGAAGAAATTAAAGACCCTAACTCAGAAACATCTAGAACCTCTGAGGAGAATATGCTTTGGTCTCCAACCCTGGAAGAATTCCTTGAAAAAAATCAGGAAGGGGGTTTAAAAATCAATTTGAAAATCTGGGAGAGAAAATGAACACCTTGCAATAAAAAAATAAATCCTTGGAAAATGCAATTGGACAAATGCAAAAAAGTATTCTCTCAAAAGTTTAATTGGCCAAATTGGAAACTCTTTCAAAAACAGAACTGACCAATTGAAAAAAGGAGTTGCAAAAGGTAAATGAAGAAAATTTGTCTCTCAAAAAAAAAAAGAATGGTGTCTGTGGAAATTAATGATCATTAGAAAATAATAATCTGTTAAACAAAATCAAAAAATAAAAGAAAATACGCAATACCTCAAAACTACTTATCTAGAGAATAGAAGTAAAAGTGACAACTTAAGAATCGATGGTCTCCCTGCAAGCATTGAAGAGAAAAAAAAAAGCCTGGACTTAATATTACAGGATTTAGTGATAGAAAATTGCCCTGACATCATGGAACCAGAGGGTAAAATAGTTATTGAAAGAATACATCACTCCCCTCCAGAAAAGAATTCCAAAATTGAAAAAAAAACAAGGAATATTGTGGCCAAATTCCAGAAATATCTGATAAAAGAGGAAATCTGGCAAGCAGCCAGAAAGAAATAATTTAGATACCAAGGAGTCACAGTAAGGATTACATAGGATCTGGCTGTGTCAACATTAAGGGACCTAAGGTTCTAGAATACGATATTACAAAAAGCAAGGGAGTTTAGAATGCAGCTAAGAATTCACTACTTGGCAAAACTAAGCCTTTTCTCCCAAGGGTAAGATGGACATTTGATGAAATAGGAGACTTCCAACTTTTCCTGATGAAAAGATCAGACTTCAAACAGAAGACTCAAGAGAAAAATGAAAATGTTAAAAAAGGATGAAAAAAAAAACTGCTATCCAATAATATGAAACTGGCTATATTCCTACCTGGGAAAAAGACTTTAATAACTTGAGAATTATAACTCTATTGGGAGAGAATATACTTAAACAGAAGTTATGGACAATCATGACTTTTCTGTGAATCAGATAAAAACAATCCCTCCAAGAAACAGCTTGGTGGGACAGTGGATAGAGGATTGGCCCTGGACTCAGGTGGACCTGAGTTCAAATCCTGGCACAGGCACTTAATAATTGCCCTGCTGTGCCAACTTGGGCAAGTCACTTAAGCCGATTGCCTTAAATAAATAAAAAAACCCTTAAAAAAAAGGAACAGTAAGGAGATCGGAGGAAGGAAGAGATTGAATGGGGTAAATCTCATTAAATGAAGAGATACAAAGGAACTATTGCAATAGAGGAGAAGAAGGGAGGATGTGAGAACCACCTGAATGTTACTCTCAACAGATATGGCTTAAAGTTAACATACATACACTCAGTTAAGAAACTTATCTTACCTTTCAAGTATTAAAAGGGGAAAGGGGAGAGGGAGGAGAAGAAGAATTAATAGAAGGAAGAGAAGGAATAAGGGGCAAAAAGGAAAGGGGAAAGAAATGGGAGGAGGGTTGGATATAGGAGTGCAAATACACTGAAGGTGGAGGTATTCAGAAAAAAATACTGGGGAGAAGGGATAAAGTGTAAAAAGGGGAAAATACAAAAAAGAGGGAAGATAATGTGCAGGGCAATAAAGAGTAATTATAACTTTGAATTTGAAGGGAATGAACTGTCTTAAAATATAAGCAAACAGCAGAATAGATTAAAAACCAGAATTATATAATATGCTCTTACAAAAAACTCATTTGAAACAGAGAGATACATATAGAGTAAAGGTAAAAGGTTGGAGCAAAATGTATTTTGCTTCAGCTGAAGTGAAAAAAAGCAGGGATAGCAATCTTTATCACAGACAAAGCATCTGCAAAAGTGGATATCGCTAAAAGAGATAAGGAAGGAAACTATATCCTCCTAAAAGGTATCATAGAAAATAAAGTAATTTCAATAATAAATATGTATGCACCCAATGATATATCATTCAAATGCTTAGAGGAAGAAGTTGAAGGAGTTACAGGAAGACATAGACAGCAAAACTGTACTGGTGAATCAGATAGAATGATTTAAAAACAATCCCTCCAAGGAACAAACTCCTGTTCTCAGATATAGATAAATTTAACCATAAAGGAAATAAGAAGGAAGTAAAGGGAGTAAATAGATTGTAGTAAATCTGGACATGATAGACCTATTGAGGAAATTGAATGAGGATAGAAAGGAATATACTTTTTTTCTGTAGTATATGTCACTTATACAAAAACTGACCATGTACTAGGACATAAAACCCTAATAATCAATTGCAGAAAGGCAGAAATAGTGAATACATATTTCTCAGATCATAATTAAAAAAATATCACATACAATATTGGAGAAAGGAGATATCAACCCAAAACAAATTGAAAATTAATAACTTCATATTAAAGAATGACTGGATCAAAAAGCAAATTCTAGAAAGAATTATATCATCCTAGATACTGACAAGAAAAAAAAACACTAAAACTTAAAGGACACAGTAGCTGTCAGGGACTATATTATATCTTTAAATGCTTAAACGAATAAATTAGAGAAAGAGGAAATCAATGAATTAAACATGCAGCTAAAAAATACAGAAAGATCAAATTTAAAACTCCCAATTTAATATCAAATTAGAAATTCAAAATATTAAAGGAGAAATTTAAAAAATCAAAAGCAAGAGAATTAGTGAACTAATAAATAAAGCCAAGTGTTGGTTTTATTAAAAAGACAATAAAATTGATAAACTTCTGGCTAATTAGATTAAAAAAAGAAAGAAGACAACCAATTTGCTTGTATCATATGAGAAAAAGTAAACTCACCACCAATGAGGAAGAAATTAAAGCAATAATTTACTGAATTCTATGCCAATAAATTTGATAATCTAAGTGAAATGGATGAATCTTTACAAAAATAAAAGTTGCCCAGATTAAATGAATATGAAATGAAGTATCTAAGTAGCCATATCTCAGAAAAAGAAATTCAACAAGAACTACCTAAAAAAAATTTGCTGGGCCAGATGGATTCACAAGTGAATTCTATCAAATATTTAAGGAACAATTTGTTACAATTCAATATAAATTCTTTGGAAAAATAGGTGAAGATGGAACTTTGCCTAACTCATTCTATGACATTAATATGATTCTGATACCTAAACCAGGCAAAGTTAAAACAGAGAAAGAAAATTATTCTCTATGATGACTATACATGCAAAAATCTTAAGTAAAATCTTAGCCAACAGATTACAACAGGTTTTAACCAGGATAATCCATTATTACCAAGTAGAATTTATCCCAGGAATGCAGGACTGGTACAATCTTAGGAAAACTGTTACTGTAATTAATTATACTAGTAACAAACCTATCAGAAATCATATTATATCAATAGATGCTGAAAAGCTTTTAACAAAATACTAAAAACATTAGGGAGCATAGGAATAAGTGGATTTTTGTTAGAATAATAAGCAGTATCCATCTGAAATCATCAACAAGCTTTATATGCAATGGGGATAGGCTAGAGCCATTCCCAATAAGATTAGAGGTGAAACAAAGATGCCCATTATCACCACTACTATTCAATTTTGTATTAGGAATGTCAACAGCAGCATAATAGAAGAAAAAGAAATTGAAGGAATTAGAATTGGAAGGAAGAGACAAAACTCTCACTCTTTGCAGATGACATGATGGTATACATAGAGAATCCAAAAAAATCATCTCAAAAGCTACTAGAAATAATAAGCAAATTTAGCAATGTCTCAGGATATAAAATATTCCCCATAAATCCACAGCATTTCTCTATATTAATAGCAAGATACAGCAGCAAGAGCTAGAAAGAAAAATCCCATTCAAAATAACTTCAGATAATATAAAATACTTGGAAGTCTACCTGCCAGGGCAGATTCCAAAGCCCTATGAAAACAACTACAAAATACTTCTCTCACAAATACGATCAGCTTTAAAAAACTGGGCAAATATCAACTGCTCATGAATGAGTGGAGGTAATATAATAAAATGAAAATTATACCTAAATTAAACTACTTATTTAGTGTCCTAACAATCAAAATTCCAAAAAAAAGTATTTAGTGAATTAAAAAAAAGTATGTAAATTCATATGGACAAATAAAATGTTGAGAATTTCCAGGGTTTTAATGAAAAAAAGGGTAAAAGAAGTTGGTTTAGCCCTACTACATCTAAAACTATATTATAAAGCATCAGTCATCAACACTGTCTGTTTGAGGTGACTAGGTGGTGCATTGGATAGAGCACCAGTCCTGGAGAGGGGGAGTACCTGAGTTCAAATCTGGCCTCAGACACTTAATAACTACCTAGCTGTGTGGCCTTGGGTAAGCCACTTAACCCCATTGCCTTGGCAAAAACAAAAACTCTCTGGTACTGGCTAGGAAATAGAGTGGGGGATCAGTGGAATAGACTAGGTTCAATAGCAGAAACTGGTTATAGTAATCTGTTGTTTGATAAATAAAAAGAGTCCAACTATTGGGATAAAAACTGTCTCTGTGATAACAACTTTTGGGAAAATTGGAAGTTAGTATGGAAGAAACTTGGTTTAGACCAACACTTCACAACCTACAACAAGAAAATATCAAAATGGATACAGGATTTGGACATACAAAACATTATAAGCAAACTAGGATATCAAGGAATAGTTTACCTGTCAGATCTTTGGAAAGGGAAGCAATTTATGACCAAGGAAGAAATGGAGAACATCATTAAAAACAAACTAGAGAATTTCAGTTACATTAAATTAAAAAGCTTTTGCACAGACAAAACCCACTGTAACCAAGTACAAAAAAGTCTAGTCAATTGGGAAAAAAAATTTTAGAACTAGCATTTCTGAAAAAGGACTCATTTCTAATATATAGAGAGAACTGAGTCAAACTAAAAGAAAAGAAGCCATTCCTCAATTGATAAATAGTCAAAGGCTGTGCAAAGATAATTTACAGATGAGGAAATCAAATCGATATATATAGTCATGAAAAATATCTCTAAATCTCTACTTCTTAGAGAAATGCAAATTAAAGCATCTCTGAGGTACCACCTCATGTTTCTCACTCTTGCCATTATGACCAGATAGGACAATGAACAATGTTGGAAGGGATGTGGGATATCTGGGACAGTAATACATTGCTGATGGTGCTATGAACTTATCCAACTTTCCTGGATAGCAATTTGGAATTACACCCAAAGGGCAACAAAAAAATGTGCATTCCCTTTGATCCAGCAATACCACTACTGGTTCTATACCCTGAAGTGATTATTAAAAAGAAAAGGGTAAAAACATTATTTGTACAAAAAAAATATTCATAGCAGCTCTTTTTTGTGGTGGCAAAGAATTGAAAATCAAGTTAATGTTCATCAATGGGGAAATGACTTAATAAAGTATGGTACCTGTATGTGATGTAACACTACTGTACTGTTAGAAACCAGGAGGGATGGGAATACAGGGAAGCCTGGAAGGATTGCATGCCCTGATGCTGAGCAAGATGGGCAGAACCAGAAAAACATTGTATAGCTTCATGGCAACATGGGGACAATGATCAACCTTATTGGATTTGCTCATTCCATCAGTGCAACAATCCAGCACAATTTTGAGCTATTTGTGATGGAGAATACTATCTGTATCCAGAGAAAGAATTGTGGTGTTGGAACAAAGACCAAAGACTATTACCTTTAATTTAAAAAAAATATCATCTTATGTAATTTTGTTATCTCTTATACTTTATTTTTCTACCTTAAGGTTATGATTCTTCTCTCATCACATGCAACTTAGATCAATGCATACCATGGAAACAATACAAAGACTAACATACTGCGTTCTGTGGGGAGTGGGGGGGAGGAGATTACAGGAAAAATTAGGGATAAAATCCAAAATAAATAAATAAATAAATAAATTTTAAAAAATACTGGCCTGGAAAATAGATACAGGAAGAGATAATTTAGAAATGATTGGACTACATGAAAGTCATCCTGAAAAAGTAACCAAGACTTCATTTTTGAAGAAGCTGTCCAGGAAAATTCTCTACAAGCAGAAGGTAGAATAGAAGTTGAAATAATCCACCAATCAGCTCTTGAAAGAGATCTCAAAATAATGACTATCCTGAATATTATAGTCAAATTTCAGAACTCCCAAATCAAAGAGAAAATATTAAAAGCAGCCAGAATGAAACAAGTGAAGTTTCAGTGAGGAAACATAAGATTGATCAGCTTCTTTTTTGAAGACTCCAATGACTTGGAATATGATATTCTGTAAGACAAAAGCGCTTAGATTACAACAAGGAGTCAACCACTCAGCAAAACTGAACATACTCTTTCAGGGAAAAAGAGGAACATTCACTGAAATAGGGGACTTTCAGGGTTTCCTGTTGAAACAACCAGAACTGCACAGAACGTTTGGTCTTCAAGTATAGGACTTTGGTGAAGTATAAAGAGGGTGGACAGGAAAGGCAAATTATGAGGAGACATTATGTTCTTGAACTGCTTATATTCCTGCATGGGAAGATGATACTGATAATATTATGAACCTTATCATTTATTAGGGTAACTAGAAGGAAAATATATGTATTAAAGCACAGGAGAGAGTGAATTTGAAGGTATGATAAGTGAAAAAGTTAGAGTTAATGCAGAGGGGACATTCTGGGAGAAAGATAAAGAAGAGGCAGATTCAGGTAAATTATTTCAAATAAAAGAGGAAAGAAAAAAGTTTTTGCAGTGGAATAGAAGAGGAGGAAAGTAAGGGGAAGTGAGTGAACCTTACTCTCATCATGAGTGTCTCAGGGAGGGAATAACATACACAATCTACAATAGAGGAAAATAGGAGAGCAAAGGGATGTGAGAAAGGGATAGGGGGAGGGAGTTGCAAGTAATAGATGAGAGGGAAGATTGTCAGTGATGGTAGTCAGATGTAACACACTTTTGAGGAAGAACTGAGAGAATAGAACAAAAGATGGGGGGTGTAGAATTCAGGTAAATACAATTAGAAATAACAAATGTGTGTGTGGGGGAAATGTTAACTTCTCTGGTGGACTTGTGATACAGAATGCTATCAGTCCCAAATACAGAGCTGATGGTGTCTGAATACAGACTAAAGTATAACTTTTTCTCACTATTTTTTCTTGAGGTTTCTCTTTCTTTGGGGGGGAGAGGGTGGGTTTATGTTTACTTTTACAATATGACTATTGTAGTAGTCTTTCTCAAGGCTACATATTTTTACCCTACACCAAGTAACTAGCTTTCTCAATGTGAACTGTAAGGTGGCAGAAAGGGAGAGAATTTTGAACTCAAAATTTTGGAAATGAATACTGAAACTTGCTTTTGCATGTAGCTGGGGGAAAATTTTAAAATAAAATAAATTAAAAAGATAAACTCTCTACATTCTAGATCCCAGAATATATTTTATTGGCTTATCATATTATTCTTTATCTCCTACACTCATATCTTTGCATGTGTTTAGAACAAACTTCTTCACCTTATTCTCAAATAATATTTAGCTTTCTGCATAACACAACAGTCACAATTTCCTAAAGGAAGCCTTTATTGGATACCAGTAATATTTAGCAGACTTTTCCTCCTTATATTATTTTGAATTTATTTGCTTGCACAAGCTATATTTCTCCCTCATTCCAAAGAATATAAACTTCTTAAGGACAACTTATTTTATTATTTTATTGTCTGTATTATGGAAGCTTGCCCTAGATCCTCACAAACAATAGATATTTAGTCAAAGTCTTTTCATATTTAAAGAAAATGGATATGTTAAAACATATGTGCATACATGTGCTTTACATATGCATGTGTTTATGCTTATGCATATATATATATATATATATATATATACACATATATTTAATTTCAAAAAGAGAATTGTCTATGAAACACACCCCATTAACATTCAGGGGCAATCTCCTTCTGGTTCTATACACACAGTCATTCATCATCAACACAATTATTTCTTTTATTGTTTGCTTGCTCTACATTTTGCCAGCATCATTTCAAAGTACTTTAGTGTCCTACTATTATCTACCTACCAATCTAATTATTTAGGAATTTTGAGTGGTCTACAAAGTTTAAAAAACTTCAACATAACTCTTCCAAAAACAATCTATTATCTGTTTGATACAAAATTTCACCCAATGTATCCAATACAAGATGAATTGCTATGAACCCTGCATAATATTTTATGCATGAAACCTTCTTTAATCTCTCCAAATACTAATTCCTTCTTTTCTCTATGACAGAGAATACAAGTTCACTACCTTGCATTTACTTGTGTACATATTGTCTCTTTATGTTTTTGTTCCCCATTTATTTTATAAGCTCACATAAAATAGAAAATATTTTGTTTTTTGTATTTTTATGTCCAGTATTTAATTCATAGTAGGTACTTAATTACTGTTTTATCATGCCCTAAAACAATTTTGTGTAGTAAGCAGATAGGAATATCAGTAATAAGTGACAATGAAACATGGAGTAAATGAGATTTTAAAGAGATTTTAGTAAATAGAAGAAGAGGACTCTCCTTACTGAAAATTTATACAAATAGCATTCATCCAGGCTCCATTTGTTTATATAAGAGAATGAAAAATCCTTTAAACTTTTAAGTGAAGTGTAAAGAGGACTGATTAAAGTCAGAGGGGTCTTGACTGAAATGCTACCTCTGATGCATATTACTTGTAAGATAATAAATAATTTCTTTAATCTAACTTTGCATACATTTTCTCACTTATAAAATTAGAAAACTGGAGATTTACTTCTAGATTCATTTTATTTCTAAATTTAGGATCTTGGATTCCTTAAGAAATGATGAAGATTGTGACAATGGTGATGATGATAACTAGCATTTATATTAACACTTTAAGTTTTCCAAAGTATTTTACAAATAATATCTGATTTTATCCTCAAATTAACCCTGTGATGAAGGTGCTATTATTATGTCTATTTTAGAGAAGGGAAACTAAGGCAGATAGATGGTAAGTAACTTAGGTCACACAGCTAGTCTGAGACAAAATTCTAATTTAACTTCCTGGTTTCAAGTCAAGAATTAGAACTGACGCACTATACATCTACTGAAATTTTATTGTATCTCATTTCAGTCATCCTATGCATAAACTATCCTTTCATGGATCAAGCGATAAATTATAACAACATATTTTAAAGCTATATTTCCAAATTTCAAATTAGAACTTCTAGGTAGGAATCCTACTTCTTTCTAATGAATTGTCAATTATCTATCTTGAATCAGGGTTTTGTCAGAGCATTTTCTTCTCTAATATTTCCCCAATTTAAAATTCATATTTATTGCAGTCTCAAATATCTCTATTTCTATTTTCATCTCATTTTCTTCACATGATTCTGGCATAATTATTCTTATCTATGTCATTTGTATCTTCATTTGCAAAAATCATGCAGCAATTTAATACTCAACGAAACAGTAACCAAGATAAAATGCAATTACCAGACTATTTTTTTTCAGTGACTTATTCCATTCCTGAGCTTTCCATAAATTTTTAACAATGCTCCACCATATATATATATATATACACACACACACACACACACACACACACACACATATATTTGTGTGTGTATACAGTGTTTTATTTGTTTCTATTCATCAGAGGTTATATGTTTGTAAATATTCATGCATTTAATTTATATTATTAAAATAGTTGGCATGCTATTGGGTAAAATAATTCCAAATCATAATTTCCTCCTCACTGGTGGCATATTCACCCATTTCAGTTTTGATAATGGTAATTATTAATTTTATTCATAAAGTCAACTCAGTTTCATTCATAAAACCAATGGTTTTCTTTCAATTTTATTCATCTTTCCTTGATTTTCAGAACTTCTAATATGGTATTATTTGGGGGGTTTTTAATTTGTTCTTTTTCTAAACTTTTTAGTTGGATACTTAATTCTTTGATTTCCCATTCTTTATTTTATTAATATAAGCATTTAGAAATATAAAATGTTCACTAAAATTGCTTTGGTTGCATTCCACAAGTTTTGGTATGGTGTCTTATCATTGTCCTTGTCTTGGATGAAATTTCTGATGATTTCTATGATTTGTTGTTTGATTCACTCATTTAAAATTAGGTCATTTAGGGAGTCAAGATGGTGACAGGAGAAGAGACTCTCCTAGGTGCTCTCTCCAAAATATTTCAAAGATATTAAAATTCTGACTCTAACTAAATTTTTGAGAGACAGAACCTAATGAAAGATCCAGTGAGGCAATTATCCAGCCTTAGGTAACCTTGAAAATAGTGAATAAACTCTGTTCCACAGGGTTAGAGGGGAAATTACTAGGGTGAAGAAACCTCAGCCTCTCAGAAACAGTCCCAGGGCATCTGGGACCCCAGGCCCCTGGCAGCAAAAGCAATTTCCTGACCCAGGGAGCACAAAGAACAACTTGGAAGATCAGCAGAAAGACCTCTGACAGAGCAGGGGTGAAGACCAGGTCATCAGCTCCAAAGCAGTCAGTGTGTCCAGATCCAGGAAACAGAAACACCCAGAGCTGGTAAGCAAGAACCTCCAGGCAGCTGCACCCTGAGTTCTTGGCCCACCTAAGGCATGGCTGTGGAAGGAGATTTCTAAGGTCTGTCCACTGTCCCTGAAACTCTGTAGCTCTGACTACATTCAGATCCTGATCACAGTCTAGGCCCCCCATAGAACAGGCACCCTCCCCCCACTCCAAGCCCCTGGCAGAGGGGTGAGCTTGTGGTCATTCACAGACCAGGAGAGCAATCAAAGTGTCACACACTGAGCTTTCTGTGGGGATTGCCCAATAAAACTCAAAAAGGTCAGGAAGCACCCCCAAACCAGGCACAGGCTGGGGTAATGGGTAAATGGGGTGGGGGGAAGGGAACTTGACCATTGACAAATATTTTGTCTAGGATCCCAAGGAGGATTAAAATACTCAATCTGAAGATGAGGAATTCCACTTTTCTGCATCTAAAGACTCCAAAAAAATGGAAATTGGACTCAGGCTATGACAAAATTTATAAAAGATTTTGAAAATCAAATAAGGGATATAGAAGAAAAAAATAGGAAAAGAATTGAGAGAGATTCAGGAAAAACATGAAAATGAAGTCAGTAGCTTAAGTCAAGATCCAAAAAATGCTGAAGAAAATAACATGTTTAAAACCAGTTTAGATCAAATGGATAAAACAGTTCAGAAAGTTATTGAGGAGAAGGATGCTTTAAAAAGCAGAATTGGCCAGATATAAAAGGAGGTCAGAACATTCTCTGAGGAAAACATATCCTTCAGATGTAGATTGGAGCTGAAGCTGATGACTTTACGAGAAATCAAGACACAATACTTCAACACCAAAAGAACGAAAAATTAGAAGAAAATGTTAAATATCTCATTGAAAAAACAACTGATCTGGAAAACAGATTCAGGAAAGAAAATTTAAAAAATATTGATCTCCCTGCTAGTCATGATCAGGAAAAGAAACTTGAGCTCATTTTTATAAAGAATTCTTACCAGAAAATTGCTCAGATATCCTAGAAATTGAGAGAATCCAGTGATCTTCCCTGGAAAGAGATCCTAAAAAATAAGCCCAAGGAATATTATAGTCAAGTTCCAGAACTCCCAAGTCAAAGAAAACATATTACAAGCAACCAGGAGGACACAATTCAAATATCATAGAACTGCAGTCAGGATCACACAGGACTTTGCAGCAACTACATTAAGGGCTCGTACAACTTGTAATATAATATTCTGGAAGAAGAGCTTGAAATGCAAACAATAATCAATTACCCAGCAAAACTGAACATCCTCTTCCAGGGGAAAAGAAGGCTTTCAATGAAATAAGAATTTCAAATGTCCCCGTTGAAACAACCAGAGCTGAACAGAATGTCTGACCTTCAAGTACAGGACTCAGGTGAAGCAAAGAGAGTGGAGGAGAAGGGTAAATTTTGAGGGACCTGATGAGGAACTGCATAGAAAGATGATACTGATAATATTCATATGAACCTTCTTTTCATGTCATGATTGTTTTAATCTTGTCTTATACCCATAGCCACTCTGATAAAATATACTCAAGGGTTAATTGATTGATTGGTTGATTGATTTATAAGCAACAATACCTCATAATCTCTTCATACTACAGTTGCTATGCAAGTATATTCCCCTTATCTGTCCCATTAGAAATATATTTCTCAAGATTCATCAACATCATTCAATTCTAATCAATTAATTTCATACCTTCTTTCTAAATACTCTCTATACAATCTTCATGAGGAAAGTATCATGCAAATCAAAATCTTTTTCATGATCCATTTATGTCCAGAACCTTTCGGTATACTCCCTCCCTCTTTTTATAGTAATAAAACTCTTGTTCACTAAACTCTCAAGTAAATCAAGATCATTTAATTATCAATTTATCTTCAGACTCTCTAAGTACACTTCCTCCCTCTCTTCCAAAACAAATATACCCCTCATAAATAAAAATCACTCCATGATTCATTTATATCCAGATACTCTAAGTACAATCCCCTAATATTCAATCCTTATTATGTAAAGGATTTGTTAAAGCCATATCATTTTCATGATCATCCTATACCCATATATTCTCTCTTAATATGTCTCATTTAAATATCCTACGAGAATTATAATTCTCAAGCACTACAAATATTATCTTCCCCTGAGGGATGTATCCTGATTAACATTATTTACTAGTGTTTTCCCCTCTTAGTTTACCTTTTTTACACATCACTAGAGTCTTATAGTTGAAGAGGAGAATTCTCTATTCAATTGTATTTTTAATGAGAGTATTTCATTGAAAATCCATCTTTTCCCCTGAAATAATGTGCTAAATTTTGTAGTAATTGATTCTTGGTTGTAATCCAAGGTTCCTTGCCCTCCAGAATATCATATTCCATATGCTTTAAGGTTTAAGCTGATAATTCCTGGGTAATTATGACTTAGTATTTAAATTGCTTCCTTTTGACAGCTTGCAGCATGTTATTTTTTAGCTAAGAATTCTGAAAATTGATTACAATATTCCTTGTAGATTTTATTCTGGGGAGGACAGTCTCTTTCTAGAAGTGATCAATGGCTTCTTTCAAGGATTGTCTAGAATATTGAATACCAGCTTTCATTGATAATTTTGTGAAAGGTAGTTTCTAGGCCCTTTTTTGATAGAGTTTTTCAGGTAGACTAATAATTCGTAAAATATCTCTATGGATCTATTTTCTGACCTGTTTGTTTTTCCTAAATGGTATTTTACATTTTCTTTTATTTTTTTTTAACTTTTTGGTTTTGTGTTATGGGATCTCAGGGACACAGAGTCAGTAGTTTCCAATTGTCCAACTTTAGTTTTGTGGGTTTTATTTCCTTTGGGTGTATTTTGTGATTCTTTTTCTAGTAGGTTAATAATAATACTTTTAAGTGACTTGTTTTACTTTTCCATTGGGCTAATTTTACTTTTTGATGAGTTGATGAATTCGGTGAGACAATTTTTTTACAGTTGGTCAATTTAAATTTTAAAGGAGTTCATTTTTTCAGTCAATTTTTCATAATTCCTTTGCATGTCTCTCATTTATTCTTCATTTTTCTTTTTCCTCTTTTCTTTGTTTTTTTAAAAATCCTTTCTGAATTATTCAAAGAGGTTTTGTATATGAGGCCAATTCATAAGCTCCTTTGAGGTTTCAGAGCTCAGCAATTTGTCACTGCTTTCATCTTCTGAGATGGCATTTTTAGCTCATCTAACAGAATAGTAGTTTCCTATGATCAACATTCTTTTTTTATTATTTTGCTCATTTTGACAGTTGACTGATCCGTGAATACAGGGGTATAGTGGTAAGCTTTTTTTGCTGGGATCAGAATCTGGTCTCTGGCTTATCACTTGCCAACGTGTTGCCTAAGCAGAGGTTTGCTTCCTTCTTTAAGACAAGGTGTGTTCTAGGCAGTTGGTTTTTCCCCACACAATCTCATCTGTTGCACCAGCATTCCAAGTGCTCAGACTTTGTCTTCCAAGCTGGGGTTGAGACTCTCACTTCCTCCTGCTGCCACACTGGTTTGCTGAGTGGCTCTGTGGTCAAAAGTCTCTAGGTGGCTTTCTCACTCTCCCACCCATGCTGGAAAAGACAAAAGAGACAGATTTTCCCCCAAAGAGCCAAACATTTACTCATGCTCCTTCATGATATCTTGAGTTGAGAACTTGTTTCACTTTTTTTTGGTGGAATCTGTAGGTTTGAATTCTGTGTTGAGGCTTCATTTAAAGTACTTTTGGCAAAAACTCCAGGAGCTTTGGAGTTTCATGCTACCATCTTGATTCTTCCCCAGAAATCTGGTAGGAATATATTGAAAAAAGAACTCAAGTGTGTTTGTATATGCTGTATGGAGTGTGTGAAAAACAGAGACAGAAAGAAAGAGAAAGGGCTATAGAGAAAAAGAGAGATAGAGTCAGCAAAACACAAGAGACAGAGAGGCAGACAGAGTTGGCTGCACTTTTACTATTATCTTCTTACATTAGTCTCTTCTTTTTTATATTATATGTTAAAACCTAGTTGTCAAAGATGTTCCTAAATGTATAACAATGACATTCATTTAAGTAAATATGCAAAGACAGGATTATGACAATACCTTGTACTCTTCGGTAGGCTTGGTCTAATTATGCACTATCATTATGGACTCCATGAACTAGATGATATATAAATCTATATAATTCATGGTGCTTTCCAATCTAGGACAAGATGACAGCTATAAGTTCACAGGAAACTACTGTAACCAAAATATTTTTTTCTGAGGCTTTAATTGAGAAAGAAGAGCTCTAAATTCAATAAAGGACTTCTGTGGATATTTGTCAACAAAGAACCAAAAGATTTTGCCTCAAGTCATCCTTTCAGTGTCTCTAGCAATTTGAAAACACATATAGGAGGATTGAAGATGAGAAAAAATTCTTTGAGCATAACCAAGTTGGGCATTTTATTTGATTAAGTATGCACACTTGATATAAGAATATTGTTTTCTTTTGTTTCAGCAGTCAGAGATGGAAAAAAGTGGGAAGAAAAAAGGCATGTTAATTCAAGAAATTAATTAAAAAATCAAAATCTATACATAATTTTTTAAATAGACAGCTTAATAAATTTCCTAAAATTGATTCAGTTCTAATCTAAAACCACTATCAAAAATCTATGACTAATTATATAGCCCTTGAATTTTCTTGTCTTTTTATTGAGGTTTTTTTTTCCAAATACATGTTATGATAGATTTTCAACATTCATCCATATGCCTACGTATATTTTTACATTACAAAATTTCCTTCCACCCTTCCTTCCCTCTCCCCTCCCCTCAGTCCTTGGGAGCCAGAGTCCTTGGGAGCTGGACATTCTGCCCCACTGTCTAAGGGCACTAGACACAGCTGTACCTTATCATCTCCGCCCTAATGTACCCTCCTATTCTGTAATGCAAGAAGCTGCACCTACACATAGCTTGCAATCCCTAACAATTACCTCATTATTCTTTGTTCTACCCCCAGAAGACCTAACAGTGTATATGTAATAGCTAAGCAATAATAAAATTGAGCTGGAGGCATAAGGCAGTAGTGGCTTGACTCCTTATTCTCAGCTCCCCTCCTGGAGGGAGGTTGCCACTGTGGGCCCCAAGGAAGCAAGCCACAACAAATGCTGCCAAAACCTGGGATCCCCTTCTGAAGAGCTCTTCAGACTCGCACTCCTCCTTGCTGCCCAAGGTAAGTGCCCCATTGGGGCTTGTCTCTTGACAGCCTCCTGCCCGAGCGGCCCCACGGCTATTAGAGCCTCTTGTAGTCCCTTATCCTAATGGGGAATCTTCCCCCTTCTTCCCAAGATACGCAAGTACGGGTTCTTAAACAACTCTTAAGTTCCTGTCACCTGAAATGCAGTGAAAAAGAATGTAAGATAACACTCCAGGCAGTTTTGACTTTGGACCCCTGGATTGAAGCTGGTCTCATCCTGGATCCTCATGTTTGGGGGCATGTTTTGACACTTGCCTGCAGAGCTGAGGTCCATGGTGACTTTTCTTCCCTTCTTCCCTTCTATCCTATTGTCACTGCAATACATGCCTGCCTTTCAGGGAGAGGAAAAGCCTCAAAATATTTTACAGGCAGCTTTAGATATAGAAAAGGCCAGAGCAGAGAGCCCGTGCCACCTCACTGAGGTACGTGATGAGGGCACTCAAACTGATGAGAAATCCACTTGCCCCCCTCCTCCTAAGCCCTCCCCGATCCTCCACCAGACAAACCCACCCCAAAACCTCCTTGTCTTTACCCTGAGTTGCCTCAGGGAAATGACTGGATCCAACTCCCCCAACACTCTCCCCCAGAGCCACCCTGGACACACAGTAAAATCCCTGACAAGCCCATTGATGGTAACCCCTGGGGCCTGAAACATCAAGGTGCTTCTCCTGCCCCCTCAGTACCTACTAATAACTTCACAGAAGCCTGCCAGATGAGAGATTCCTGCTGGGGTGCATTTCCCCCCAAGCCAGAACCTTTCACTCAGGCTTTCCCTGTTAACGTTAACCCTACCCCACAAAGACCCCTTTTTAACCCCTGGGGACTTTCTCATGTGATAGGCAGCCTTTTATAATGAATGTGAACAATAGGCTGAGCGCAATAGTCACACTGGTATCCAGCTAACCTTTAACATGCGGGCAGGGGAAGGGACCTTTAGTACTACGAACATCCAGTCCCAGGGCCCCCCCAGAGTACTTTGATCAGGTCAGGCTCTGTGTTCTAAGGGCTTGGCGTCCCACACCACGATCAGGCCCCTCTAAAGAGCCCTTGCACAAACTCATCCAAGGACCAACAGAGCCCTTTTCTGATTTCCTTGCTCGGGTCCAAGAGGCTGTTGAATTTAAAGTCACTCACACAGGAGCAGCCAATGCCCTTACTAAAGAACTCATTAAGGAAGGCTGCTCCCAGGAATGCCTGAGGCTGATTGATCTTTCTAAATCCACTCACATAGAAGATTGGGTTTTAGCTTGCTGGGATGTGGGGTCTATGACCCATCAAACCTCCTCCCTAGAGACCTTGCAGATACAAATTCAGAGTGCAGAGACAAGGAACCAAGACAGGAAATGTTACGCATGTGGGGGAACGGGCCACCTAGCATGAGAGTGTGCTAATCGGCAGCATCAAATCCCTGGTGCTGCCCCCAGCCATGGGCCACAGCCCTCACAGACAAGGAAGCCAAGGACACCCTGCCCCAAATGTAAGAAAGGCCTTCATTGGGCTAAAGACTGCCGTTTGGATCTTGCTCTCCCTCCTCCTTCCCCCTTGGGAAATGGGATGTGGGGCAACCCTCAGCCCCACGCCTAAGAGGGAATGACATCCTCTGGACAGCACCCATTCAACTTGGGCAGCCCAGAATGTCCCTAAAATTGTCTGGGTCAGTCTGGACTGGGATCATTGACACAGGAGCTGACACCATTGTTATCCCTGCCGATCAGGCCCCCAGTGAATGGCCCACTGAAAAAGGACCCACCATCATGGGGGTCTGTGGGGAAACATCCATTCAGATGCTATCCCGAGACCTCCGATGGGAGGACTGGGAAGGTCATTCAGGATCTATCCGACCCCTCCTGGTACTGGGTGCTCCCCATGTCCTTTGGGGAAGGGACCTCCAGAAACAGATGGGTCTCCACATATCCACTGATGTCTCTATTGGTCACCCCCAATTCTAGAGGCCACTGCTCCGCCCCTGCCATCCTTCCCTCCTTGCCCCCCGCCTACCCCAATGCAATGGAAGGATGAGACCCCCTTACGGAGAGATCAGTGGCCTTTACCTACTATTAAATTGACTGCTCTCTTCTCCCTTCTCTTGAAGCAGCTTTCCTTGGGACACATTGTTCATTCTACCAGTCCCTGGAACTCCCCGATTTTTGTTATCCCAGAAAAGACACCAGGAAAATACCGTCTCTTACATGACCTCTGGGGACCCAACAGCCGGCTGGTCCCCATGGGCCCATTACAGCCAGGTCTCCCTCATCCATTGGCTATACCCCCAAACCAACCCATTTTTGTAATAGACATTAAAGACTGCTTTTACAGCATTCCCCTGCATTCTTGGGATGCTCCCCGCTTTGCTTTTTCCATTCCCGCTACAAACTATGAATCTCCAAATGACCACTTTCATTGGGTGGTTCTGCCTCAGGGCATGGCAAATAGCCCCACCCTTTGTCAGACTTACATTACTGTAGCCCTCAAACCCATCTGTACCTACCCACATCTAATCTGCATCCACTACATGGATGATATATTATTGTCCCACCCCTCTCAGGCCACCATTAAGATAATAGAGGCCTGGGTTATAGAGAGCCTTTCTAATTTTGGCCTGAAAATAGCTCTGGATAAGATTCAGAGGCACCCCCCCATTTACCTACCTGGGCTTTACAGTGCATTCTTCCTCGGCCCTCTTAGGCGGGCCAGTCATTACCATTCCAAAGACCCTCACTCTTACTTCCCTCCAGGAGATTTGTGGGAACATTAACTGGCTTTGCACCTCCCTGCCTGTCTCGACTAAAGATTCGCAGCCTCTTTTCAACTGCCTTAGAGGCTCCCCTAATCCCTCTAGCCCCCGCGGGATGACCAGAGAGTCTGTGGCAGCCATTGACAAAGTTAACTCAGCTTTACGCTTAGCTACCATCTCCTGAAGGGACCCTCACAAACCCTTCTCCCTGATTGTCTTTCCACACGTTGCCCTCCTCTGGCAGAGTGCACCCCTTCTTTGAGTACACCTATCACGGTCCTCCCTTCCCTGTATAGCCTCACTGGTGTTGTCCTTGGCTCATCTCATCCTAAAGGGTCGGAAGGCTGCCAAAGTTCATTTTGGAACCGACCCTGATGAACTTGTCCTCCCCATACCCCTTTACCATATCCCTCATGGCTTTTCTGACTACCCTGATCTTGCCTTGGCACTCCTGGGCTTTGTGGGGTCAGTTGGTAACCATTACCTGCCCTCCCCTCTCCTCAAGGGGATTTCAGCACTCCCTGTCAGCACACTCCCCTTCTCATTTCCCTCCCCTCGACCCATTCCACAGGCTTATGTAGCCTTTACAGATGCAAACAGAAAGCACCTGGGCTATGTTATCTACAAAAATGGCTCTGTTTTGTTCACTCATAAGAGCCCTCACACTCAGTCTGTGCAATGGGGAGAACTGCAGGCCCTAGCCTTGGTCCTTGCCCGCTTCCCCTCCTATCCCATCAACATTTTCAGTGACAGTGCTTATGCTGTGCAGATGCTTTCTAGCCTCCCCTTTGCATCCCTGCCCCTAGAAGAGGCCAACCTCATCTCTGCTCTGATGCATTCCTGCCAGTCACTTCTGCACAGCAGAGCAGCACCGTGGTTCCTCTCCCACATCCACTCACATAACAGGCTGCCAGGCCCCTTGTCTGCAGGCAACGGTCTCGTTCACAATCTTATCTTGTTAACTACCCCCGAAGTACGGGCCACCCCCCCAATGGGCACTTATCCCTTCCTCCCCCAATTCTTTTACCCGTAGGTTATGATGCATCTCTTTTCCTTGCACTATTTGCCAGTAGTGGAACTGTGGGTCTCCCTACACTCTCACTGGAAGAACAAGCAGCCACACCGTTTCCCGGGACTCTTAACATTTCCAATTCTGTTGGTTTCACCTTTAACTGGTCCTTTGCACACCCATACTGGGTCCTGCTAACCCGCTCATTTCAAGGGGACCTTTTTGCTTTTGACTTTTCTGACATAAGATTCCCAGCTGGAAGTCTATGGGGATACAATGGTACTGGTGTGTGCTGGCCCAAGGATTTTAGAACACTGTACTAAGGACCTGAGAATACTGGACCACCCCAAATTCCACACTCCCCTCACTGCCCTTTTCTTCCTAACGTTGGACATACCCCCTGGTTCTAGTCTCCACAGATCCCCTGGGCCCCATGCAGAGGCCCCTATGCATTCCGTATCAGTTCCTGGCTCAGTATCTATTCTGATTTAGATGAGATTGGAGCACCCCCATTGAGATATAGACCCCCCATATATGAAATCCACCGCCCTGTCTCAGGCCCCTCTGTGTGGCCCTTCAGCCCGCACAGACATTAGACCTCTTTTTTTTCATGAGAGGGCTTGTCTGGTACAATGGAACTTGGGGAAAAAAACAGACCCTAGGCGGTCCAAGCTAGCACTGGTTGAGCCTACAATACAGCCAGAAAAATCAGTATTTTTACACAGTCAGGCCTGTCTCACACCCCCATTTTTCTGGGTAGCTACCAATCTGACCCCTGACCACTCTGATATCCTGAATTGCTCCAGTAATAATTCTTGCTATCTTACCTCCTGCACCCTGCCTGATGCTGACACACATATCCTGGTCTGTACACCCAGGTATCTATGGATACCTGTGACCACTGATGGGTGGACTCAGCAAGTTACAATCTATCACAGGGAATCCCAAGCCATTGGCCTACTTGTCCTGCTCATAGCATCCCTTATTACATTTATAGCTTCTGCAGCCACCTCTATAGCCACCACCCTTGCCACCACCCCACGGCCGGAGGATGTAGAGCACATGGCCAGACAAATGGCTGGAATCTTTCACCAGCAAAATGAGGTTAATAATCTCCTGAGAGGAGCTATCCTTAACCTAAACCAACAGCTAGCCCTCACTAATGAACAAATCTCTTTTGTAGAACAGCAAATTAAGACCATGTGTGATGCAAGATATACCTCCTTTTGTGTGACACCATTCCTTGTAAAAAACCTTTCCCATGCTCAACCTCTCCTCAATAGGCAGCTTTCCTCCCAGTGGGCCTCCCACTTGCAATCCCTGCTTGCCAACATGACATATAAGGTCCTGGACCTCAATGACACGGTCATCTGACCACGACTAGATAGTGATTCCATAGACATGCTCTTGCATGATTTTTTTAGCTGGACTTCCCCAAACCAAAATTGTTCTTGGGGTTCTCATTCTTATTGGTCTATTACTCCTCCTCTGTTCTTTGATTAACTGGTGCAGAGCTGCAAAAGCCCTCATTGGCTCTGCCATGACAATCCAGGCCCTCCGCATCCTAAATGAAAAACAGGGGGGAGATGTGGGCACACAGGCTATTCTAACAGCCATGACACAAATCATCTCCAAGTAAACTGCCACCTGGACAGTCTCAGGAGCTGGCTTGCTGCCCTGAGAGATAAGGTGAGCTGGAGTCCTTGGGAGCCAGAGTCCTTGGGAGCCAGAGTCCTTGGGAGCTGGACATTCTTCCCCACTGTCCAAGGGCACTAGACACAGCTGTACCTTATCATCTCCTCCCTAACGTACCCTCCTATCCTGTAATGCAAGAAGCTGCACCTACACATCGCTTGCAACCCCTAACAATTACCTCATTTTTCTTTTTTCTACCCCAGAAGACCTAACAATATATATGTGATAGCTAAGCAATAATAAAATTGAGCTGGAGGCATAAGGCAGTAGTGGCTTGACTCCTTATTCTCAGCTCCCCTCCTGGAGGGAGGTCACCACTGTGGGCCCCAAGGAAGCAAGACACAACATATATATATATATATTAAAGTGAATGCAACATTCCTCAGATTCTAAAGGATTTTTTGTTTTCTTTTTTATTCGCTTTTTCTTCCTCTGCATGGGGATAGCATTGCCCAAAGCTGGTCTAAAAAGATTATCCTAGATCCCTGAACTGCTGAGAGCAGATGCATTTCAGGATTGATCATCAGACAATGTTGTTAATGGGTACATTGTTCTCTTGTTTCTGTGCCCTTCCTTCAGAATCAGGTCCTGCAATCCATTGCATACTTCTCTAGAGTCCACACTTTTATACTTTCTTATAGAACAATAATATTCCATAATATTCATGTTTCATAACTTGATTAACCATTCCCCAGTTAATGGGAATTCCCTCAATTTCCAATTCTTTGCCACTACAAAAAGAACTGCTATGAATATTTTGGAGCAATATTTTATGATTTCTTCTGGATATATCCAAGAATTGGATTTACTGAGTTGCTCTCCACTCTGGTCAGATCCATTCACAACTCCAGCAGCAATGCATTAATGTCTCAGTCCTCCTAAAACCTCTCCAACATATCATTTTCCCTTTTTTGTCATCTTAGCCAGTTTGATAGGTGTGACGGTGATATGTCAGAGTTGTTTTAATTTTCATTTCTCTAATCCATAATGATTTGGAACATTTGTTCATATGATTATATATATATATATATACAGCTTTAATATCTTCATTTGAAAACTATCTAGTCATATCTTTGACTATCAATTGGGGAATGACTTACAACCTTATATATTTGGTGCATTTCTCTCTATATTTTAGAAATGAAACCTTTATCAGAGCTCCTAGTTGTGAAGATTGTTTCTGAGTTTTCTGCTTTCCTTCCAATTTTGGCAGCACTAATTTTATTAATGCAAAAACATTTTAATTTAATATAGTCAAAATCAGCCATTTTGCAATTTAAAATGTAATCTATTTCTTATTTTGTCATAAATATGTCCCTTTTCCATAGATCAAATAGATAGCATATTTCTTGATCTATTAATTTATCTATGATGTTGCCCTTTCTGTCTAATTCCTGTATCCATTTTGACCTTATTTTGGTATAGGTTATGAAATGGGGGTCTATGCTGCATTTTTGCCAGACTATTTTCTAGTTTTCCCAACATTTTTTTGTCAAATAATGAGTTCTTAGCCCAGTAGCTAATGCCTTTGGATTTATCAAACAGATTACTGTAGTCATTTACTAATGTTTCTTTTGAACCTATTCCAATCTACTGATCCATCACTCTGTTTTATACTAGTACCAGACAGTTAGATGACTGCTCCTTCATATTTACTTTTAGATCTGTTTGAGCTAGGCCACCTTCCTTTACATTTCTTTTTTCATCAGCTGCCTCACTAACCGTGACCTTTTGCTGATACAAATGAATTCTGTTTAGCTAGCTTTGGTAAAATGATGATTTGCAAGTCTGATTGGCATGGCAGTGAATAAGTAATGTAATTTGAGTAGAATTGTCATTTTTAATATATTAGCTTGACCTAACCATTTACATTTGACATTTTTCCAATTATTAATATCTGACTTTATTTGAGTCAGAAGTGCTTTATAAATGTGTTCATACAGTTTCTGTCTTTTCCTTGGGAGGTAGTTTCCAAGTATTTAATGTTTTCTTAAATGGGATTTCTCTATCTTTTGCTCTTGGGCTTTGTTGTTCATGTGTAGAAATGCTGATAATTTCAGTTGGTTTATTTTATATCCAGCTATTTTATTATTTATTTATTTATTTGTTAATTGTTTCAAGGAGTTTTTAGGATGACTTTCTAGGGTTCATTAAGTATACCATCGTATCATCTGGAAAGAGTGACAACTTTGCTTACTCATTGCCAATTCTGATTCCTTCAATATTTTTCTTCTCTTATTACTAGAGCTAATAATTTTAGAACTATATTTAAAAGTCATGGTAATAATGGGCATCCTGATTTCACCCCTGATCTTATTGGAAATGCTTTAAGTTTATCCCCATTACATAAAAAAAAGCCACCAGGAGCAAAATACACATTCTTGAATTCAAAGTGGTGAGATAGTTAAGAAGAATCCATCCCTGTTCCTTTAGGATCAACACTTTGTCTGGTTGGAAGTGACTGTCACCCTATTATTAAAACTATCCCGAGCCACCTGGGTTTTTGGCTGGCTTGATTTGCCAAAAGATCTAGAGGGCCTAGCTTTTTGATTAGTAATAATGTCTACAACTTCCTGGAGCCTAATTATTCTGTTCAGTATGTAGATAGGGGTCCTATATCCCCAGCTTCCATCCTTTGCTCAGGTAGTCTAGATAACGACTTCCTGATCAACCCTATATAGCAACTTTCTGACCAACTCTTTGGACAACTGGGTGTAGGCAGTAGTCCTATAAATCCAATAATGTCCCTCTAATGATAGTTGGTCTTTCAGGGATATATTTTATAAGACTGTTCCTCCTTACTTCCAAGGGAACCATCTTAAATAGATCATATAATCATCATGGTAATATGTACAGTTCCAAAGTTACTCTACCTCCTTCCACTGGCAAGTTTTTATACCAATATCTTCAGAAAGATCCTCTGGGCTCAAAAATTAATCAAAATGAATTACTGATTTTGTGTCATTGGACCAACCCCAAGAAAAAGCTAATATACCTAGTGATGTTCCTTAAATTATTTTTCTTGCAAATGACCATTTTAGCACTTTCCTTGCAAGTTCACTTAAAATCACAGTTTATTCCCCAGTTTGTACATCTTTACAAGGGATCCAGGTAACATCATTACATCTTTACATGAGTCTCAGTTCACCTATCTCTTTATGTTGTACAGTCTAGAATATATACCCTGCTTCTGGTCATGTTCAGACATTTACTACTCCCCAGGCAAACATCCTGGCCATTCAGTTATAAATAATAGTCACCCTGAACTGATTCAGTCATATCCCACTGGTGTTTCTCTTCTCTGAATCAAAATCCTGTGCCACGGTACACCTCTGGCCAGTAAATGACAATCTAGACCAGATCCAGGGGTACTGTCACCTAAGACCAATTATCAAATTGCTGTGAACTACCACAAGTTCAACAGTTAGCCATACCAAAAGATTGGGTATTGACTTCAGTCAGCTAGATTCTCCTCCCACCTTTACTAATACCCCATTGTCTTGGGTATAGACATCTAAAGTAAGAAGGAGAGAAGAGGGACAGGGGTAAGGGGGGGGATGTGAGTGATGGAGGAAAGGGTGGCCCGCGGGGAGAGTGGTCAGATCTTTTTTACTTCTTGCAAGGGACTAGGATCGGATGACTTATCTGGGACCACAGGGAAGGGTGGTTACTGGGCTTCAGGGGTGGTATGTGGGTTTGGGGCCTCTTGGCCCCAGGATCAGGGATCTGTCTGCTGTGACACTCAGCTACCCTACAGCACATTTAAGAAGAGGGACAGAGTGAAAGGAGAGAGAAAATATAGTATATGGTAGTGGGGAAGTATGAGTGGAGAGAGTTGTAATTAGCAATGGCAATGGTGGAAAAATATGGAAGTAACTTTTGTGATGGACTTATTATAAAGAATGTGATCCATCCACGACAGAGTTGCAGGTGTTGGAAGCACATTTTTTATTATCATTATTATTCATTTTTTTTGGGGGGGTTGCAAGGCAAATGGGGTTGGTGGCTTGCCCGGGGCCACACAGCTGGGTGATTGTTGGGTGTCTGAGGTCAGATTTGAACCTGGGTGCTCCTGGATCCAGGGCCAGAGCTCTGCCTGTGCACCACCTGCCTACCCCTACTACTATTATTATTATTGTTGTTGTTATTAATGTTTATTTTATTTTATTTTATTTTATTTATTTATTTATTTATTTATTTTTGACTTTTGCAGGGCAATGGGGTTGGGGTGGCTTTCCAGGGGTCACACAGCTGGTTGATTGTTGGGTGTTTGGGTCCGGATGTGGGCTCAGGTGCTCCTGACTTCAGGGTTGGTGTTCTGTCCACTGCACCACCTGGCAGTCCCTATTATTATTATTATTATTTTCTTTTTTTCTCTTTACTTTATTGCTCATGAGAGTCTATATTTTCAGGGGAGGGGGTATTATGTTTACTCTTAAACAAGAATATTTTAGTAATGTATAAAAAATAATTTGTACAAAAATAAGAATAAACTAATACCCCATTGTCTAAATCAGAGATAGGACTCTTCCTAGATAGGATATACAGACTCATATGATATAATCGTGCCACCCAATAATCTCCCTCTTTCTATCTCAATTGAGAACATTTTCACCCCACCTCCCCTCCTCCTTTCCACTCCACAAGGAAAAGGGCATAAGTAGGGGTGTCACACTTAAAGAGTCAAGGGGGGAGTTACAGATAAGCAATGTACATGTAGGTGAGAGATGGTGGAGATAGACTTGTACAGTGTCTCTGCTCTCTTTTCTTCTCTCCTGGAGACATCCAATGTCCTTCTGCATCTTCTGAATCTGTTCCAAAAAGTCCTCTCCAGCTCTGGTGACTCATCTTCTGGTAAAGAAACTGCTTAACATCTTATTCAAATCAAAACTCATGTTTCCATCACAAAACAATGAGATTCTTCTCATTACAATTTACATTTAGCCTTATTGCCACATTGACAGCATACTTCACTTTTAACACAATAAACTTCTATTAGTGTTTTATACATGAGCAAACTCCCAATAAGAGTTATTACATTGACTCAGGCTTGTTACATATACATTCAATAGTAGTCATCTTTGTTCAAATAGTACCCAGCATCTGGCTTAAAACAAAACAATCTTAACCTTTGCTCTCATTCCAAAAATGACTCAAACATGCTTAACCAAAATGAATTTATTTCAAAATATTCCTATAGTTTGCTTTTCCTGGTGTACTTATTTAACTCACATTTCTTTCCTTAAACTAGAACTTGAAACTGCAATTATCCTAAGAATTTCTCATTCTTCTTCTTACCTAAATAAGAATTGAGGAAACTTAATATCTATCTTCACATGTAGCTGATAGCAGGTGTCAGAGCCAGACACCTAATCTATCTCTGGCTATTAGATTCAATTTGCTGAAAACGTCTTTTTCTGGTTTGCTTAGTAACTAACTATAAAGATCCAGGGCATTAAAGGAAAATTCCTTCACAGACAATGCCAGTGTACAAGCAAAGGTCCCATGGGTAAGTCAAATGTCTTAAGTCAGATTTATTCTTCCAGGTGAGACATTATCCAAATGTTATTTTGGGGAATTCAAGTCAAAGGGGTCAAATCTCAGCCATACTGAGAAGCCACCCCCTTCAGCTGTACATCCTTGTCACCTGAAATCTTTAGCCCATTGTCTTCCTTGGCTCCAAGAACATGACATTTACCCAGTACCATTTCGTTTTGTTGACAATCCTTGTATCTGACAAGAGAAAATTGATTAAAAGTCCCATGGTCTAGAATAGTTGTTTTACTTAATTAGATCTTCCAGTGAATACAATTCACTAAATTCCCATTATAGCCTTAATGGTGTCCCAATTAATGAAACTCCTACCTATAGCTCTGAGTATCCTTCCTAGGTCTTTGCCTAAAACTAGATATTCTACCTATGATTGGCCCTGCAGGTCTCATCTCCTACATCTTGCTAGAGGCATCCTTTTGATATGAAATTATATTTACTCCATCTCTATATAAATATAGAAGATCAGATTCCCCTTGGCTAGAGAAAGGAACCTCTTTCTAGCCTGTTATATTTTTTACAACAAATAAACACCTCCTTTGACCAGGAGATTGCATAGAAAAAAAATCTCAAATTATCTTGTGTTTTTCTTTCTCATATTACACAGTACTTTGACTTCAAAGCAAACAACAACAGCTTTGGAATATATATATTAGCCATCCTCAATGTATAAGGTATTATTTTTGTTTTGACAAGGTAATTGGTGTTAAGTGACTTGCCCAAGGTCACACAGCTAGGTAATCACTAAGTGTCTGAGGCCTGATTTGAATTCAGGTCTCCTGGCTCCAGAGCCTAGTGCCCTATCCTCTGAACCATCTAGCTGGCCCCTAACATAAAAATTACTTTTCAGAATTCTTTAAAACTATTAGAATATCTTAGGTAGCTTTAAATTTCCAACATGCACTATCAATTTCAACATAACAGAACAGCAATAAGAGTATCACATAAATTACTAGATTACACAAAGCAATCCTTCCATTATCACATTATTCACAAACCCACAGATCTATCTTAGAAAGGCTCATACTTTTTGTTATTTCCCTTATTTCCCTTCAAAGCAATCACACAATAATCCCAGGCTTTACCAATATAGTATTTAAATAGCATTCCTAAAAGATAACTAAATCTTGCTAATATAATCTCTTTGCAGTTTCAAAAGAATATCACAAAACTGATAAAACATCTTATTCATCAATAAGTTACTCAAATTCTTCTTGAAATCATGAACTTGGCAAAAATGCTTTAATAGTTTGCCCCTTTCTTCTCCTATTTATCCCCATTTTACAGATACATAAACAAAACAATTAGAGTTTAAATGACTTGCCCACCTTCACATAGGGAGTAAGTGTCTGAAGACAGATTTGAACTCTGATCTTATGGACTATAGGCATGCACCCCCTAACTTTCATCTGAGTTCTTCATTTTCACCACTTATCCATGTTCTCTAACACACAACACTTACTAAATGACAGAACCACATGAGGCAGGTGTTACAATTGGCAGTAAAGCTGGGCTGTATCTTCAAAGGAGTTAAGATGGGATCCTTTGTGGGAGCATCATTCATTTTGACATTACTGTGGTCATGACATAATCATGAAGGCATGGGGAAAAAGTTACTGATTCCAAGGATGCAACAGGAAGCAGGATCAGGCATGCATCTTCAAGGATTTTGAATGGCCCATGCTATACCCACAAGTAATAATGCAAAGACATTGGACAAGAATACAGTTAAAATACTTCCCAGTAGTTTTGAAGTAAACACATTCAACCTTGGAATTAACACAAAAAAAATTGTCTTTAACATGAAAATGACTGAGGGAGCGATGAAATCAATTCTAATATTATAAGGAGTTCCTAACAAGAAACTCATCCATGAAATGCTTATTACCTTAGAGATGTTTTTTTTATTATTTTATAACAACCTTCCAGAACCATACCCTAAGAAATATGTATAAGCCAATTACCCATACTAACCCTATACCAGGCAAATTTCAATTGCAATCCAGAGTGTTAACACTATAGTTCTAAGATATGACACAGAGTACCAGGTTGAAAACAGGGATCCTTCAATAACCTCCAGAATAAAAAATATCCTGGTTGAATATTACCTCCTATACTCTCCAGTCCTTGTTTGCAAATGCATTCAAGACATCATCTGAAGTTCAATGTTCATTATTAATTTATTTTTCATCACATTCTTAAGATCTGGCAGTTACAAAACAATAAATAAAGCTTGATGTGTACAGTGTACAGATTTTATTTTTGTTTTTTTCAAGGGAAAAGAGGTTAAGTGACATGCCCAAGGTCACCCACCTAGGCAATTATTAAGTGTCTGAGGCCAAATTTGAACTTGGGTCCTCCTGACTCAAGGGCAGCTGCTCAATCCACTACACCTCCTAGCTGCCCCTGTGTCTGCTGATTTCTAATGTGTAAATAATCATAAAATTTAACTATAAGATCTAAAATATCACTTCCCCAAGACCCATTAGAAATTTTTAGCAAATTAAATGACATTGACAAGAACCCCAATTTCTTTTATATACCAGTGAGTGAATTTTGAAAATAATGTTTTGTTTTACACAATGTCACTATTTTTAGGATGTTTTTGCAAGTTAATTGGGTTAAGTGACTTGCCTAAGGCCACACAGGTAATTATTAAGTGTCTGAGGCCGGATTTGAACTGAAGTACTCCTGACTCCAGCACTGGTGCTCTATCCACTGCACTACCTAGCCACCCAGTGTCACTATTTTTAAAAGCTAGGAAGGGCTTTATTATAAATAATAAGGTCCTAATGATACCCTTTGAGCTTTTCTCCTACTATTCCTTTCATGAACCATTAACTTCAGTCACATTCTTTTACTCATAGTTCCCAGACTTGCTTCAATCCATTTGTTCAAACCATCCTCCTTGCCTATACCCTCTCTTATCTCTTTTTCCTATCTTCCTACCTATTTCTTACAGTACACATAGCAATAGTCCTGGAGTCATGAGGACCTAAGTTCAAATCCTATCTCAGACTCTTGATATTTAAAAGCTATGTGACCTTGGGCAAGTTGCTTAATCTCATTGACTCACAGAAAAAAATGAAAAGGAAAGAGAAAAAGAAAGCCAGAAGGGTCTCCTCTCCAGAAAATGAAATTCCTTTCCTAGGATCTGATTTTTCCCCATTCCTCCTCCTCTCCTGGATGATAAATGATTATCCTTAGCAATTTACATGCCTTATATTATTATTAACTTAAATGTGTATGATTATTAGCTCATCATCCTAGGAAAAATACAAATGTCAATGCCACTTTTCTTTTTCATATGCCACAGAGAAATATGCGGGACTTCAAACTCCAGGCAAAAAGAAATTTGTCTCAGTACAGAACAAATGTGACTCATAAACCCATACCAATCCTATCAGAAATACTCAGAATAAATTCTCCCCCCTCCCTGCAAAGGACCAATTCATTCATTCATTCATTCATTCATTCATTCATTCATTCATTCATTTGTTCATTTATTTATCTGTTTAACTATCTATTTATTTATTTTTAATTTAAGAAAATGGAATTAAGTGACTTGCCCACAGTCACACAACTAGGTAATTATTAAGTGTCTAAGGCTGGATTTAAATTCAGGTACTCCTGATTCCAGGGCCAGTGCTCTATCCACTGTACCACCTAACTGCTCCTCAGAATAAATTCTTATAGTTTATGGAAACTTGTTGGAAATTTAAAGCATATTCAGTCAGAGACTATCTGCAAGATATCTGTGGTTACATATAAGTTTATCCTAGTTCAAATAAAATCTAGGAAAAACCCTCAGATTCACTCTTCCTCTATCTTTGAACTGTGGTTGAAAGAGCCAAATCAACCTACAAACCTTTCTGTCCTCCAAATCTTCAAGAACAGCATGGGTCCAAGGAGAGCACTCTGAATCACTGTTGGTTATATAGTTAAAAACAAACACTTCTCCTTGTCCCTACCAAAGTAATCCTGAGAGCCACTGAACCTCCTAAATTTTACTCATAGCAAAAGGTTCATTCTAAATATGCATTTGGGATCACTGTGTGAAATAAAACATTTCAACACAGACCCTTCCAAGCCTTAGTGGAATGAAGTTTTGTTGCAATTTGCATAACAAAAACAAAAACAAACATTAAATTCATCTCTCTTATCTGCTTATTAGGTAAAAGAATAAAGTATAGTATAGCAATATTTACACAGATTTCTGATACAATTTTTAAAATGTGAGTTGTCCTTAGAAGAGGCTAAAAGAATTATGTACAACTCCTACTCTCACATAAGGATTCAATTACCAGTTGATGTATTCTAGATTCATAATGGGCACCATGGGAATTCTCTCTCTAAGAAACTTTGGTTTTTTACCCCCCCAGAAGTGCAAAAGTAAACTTTTAAGGAATGTTTAGACCCACTCTAAAAAGTTAATGCAAAGAAAATTAGTAGTTAAAAAAACCTGGAAACAATGAATTTGGTAATAAGCATATTACTGTGTTCTGAGAAATTATTTATATGATTAATGAAGAATGGAAAGGCTTATTTGAACTTATACAAAATAAGATAGGAAAAAAATAACCATATGTACAATGAATAAAACAATTAAAATGGAAAAAACTAGCAAAATAATAGAAAGTGAAATTTCTAAGACTACAAATAAAAAGCATGGTCCCAAAAAGAGATGTAAGAATAAAATCTATTCCTTTGGAGAGTTGCAAGGTTATAGGAAAATTACATGTATTTTCAGAATTTTTATATGGAACAGTTTGATGGTAAGGTTCTCTGAGAAGGCTAGAGAAAGAAATAGATAGGAAATTTAAATAATTTCAATCATGCAGTCAACCTGCTTCATTCTGGACATGGGGACTACTATCATAAACACTGGGAATACAACAAAAGATAAAAGTCATTCCTTGCTTTAAAGAATCTTGCATTCTAATAGGAAAACTACATAGAAACAAAACATAGAGAATAATCTGGGGAAAATTTCAGAGAGAATTTATTAAAGAAAATCCCAAAACATTTCTTACAGATAATGGGACTTTAGCTGAGACTTGAAGAATACCAGGGAAACCAGAAAGCAGAGAAGAGCAGACAGAGAATTTCCAGAATAAAGGAAAACAAATGAAGAAGTTTAGAATCAAAAGATGTAATGTCTTGTGCAAGAACCTGCAAGGAGGCCAGCATTACAGGTTAGATGGGAAATATAAGTAGATTGGAAGGGTAGAAAGGGCTGATATTATGGGAGGGGAAGACTGCTTCTTATATACAATAGAAGATTTTCTATTTGATCCTGGAGACAACACAGATCAGCTGGAGTTGACTGAATGGGATGGGAAAGATGTAACATGGCCACATTTGCATGTAATGATCAATTTGGGAGATTAGTTGAAGATGGACTACACTGGAGACACAACAGTCCAAGAGTGAGGTGATGAGGACCTCTGCTAGAGTGATGTTTACATTAGAAGAGAGATAAGGAGAGTGGCACATAAGATGCTTCAGAAGTAGAAATAACATTTAGAAATTAACTTATGTGAAGAGAGAGCAAAGTTAAGATTTAAGGATAACAACTAGATTACAAATCTAGGTAAATAGGAGAAAAGTAATAAACTTTTAAAATTATGTCATATAACTTTATTTAAATAAATTTAAATTCATGTTAAAAAGATATTTTTGTCCATTTAAAAGATAATGACACGTCTCATCTTTCAATGACATCGAATCATTGAAAGCACCTCATTTTGCGGTAATAAAGAACTGGAAAGAAAATAAGTATCCATAGATTGGGGAACAGCTGATGAAATTATTACATATAAATGTAATAAAGTATTATTGTGCTATAAGAAGCAATGAACATGATGAACTGATTGAAACAAAAATGGAATGGAATGGAAGACAATACTGGAAATGAGTGAAAGAAATGGAATAATGTACACATTAACTAAAATAATATAATATAATATAAAAGTATAGCAAATGATGCCAAACATTAGTATGAAGACTAGCTCAGCTCCAAGTGAGGAAATAAAAAAAATCTTCCTCTCTCTCTTTTTGGTCAGTTGGAGTTCAGAGGCGTGAGTAATGAATGTGAAATACATAGTCATATGTAGTCACTCAGGCAGTTGTTACTAAAATATTTTTTAAGATTATAGGAAATATTGATTGGGTTATGTGATTTAATCAGAACTGATTTTGAAATAAATGATAGTTATCTACAAACTTTTTTTCTTTTTTACAGTTGGTACAGAATTTAATTTCCCTCAGTTACATGTAAAATCAAATTTTGACATTCATTTTTAAAACTTTTATTTCCATTCTCTCCCATCCTCCCAAACTAACCCCCTTCATTGAGAAGGCAAACAATTCAATGTTAGCTAAATATATATGTAGTCGTGCAAAGCATTTCCATGATTGTCATGTTGTAAAAGAAAATATAGACCAAAATAAAAAACCCCAAAGTATTTAAAAAATTATTCTTCAATCTGTATTCAGATCATTGTATTGCTGAGAATAGTTAAATAATTCAGAGTTGATCAACTTATAATATTACTGTTACTTTGAATGCAGTGCATTTTACTTTGCATCAGCTCATGTAAGTCTGTTCTTATTATTCTGAGAGCAATCTACTTCTCATTTCTTAGAAGAAGAATCATAATCCATCATAATCACATAATAAAATTTATTCAGTCATGCCTCAACTGAGATCAAGGAGAAAATATTTCACTTAGGTAGAAAGAAATAATTCAAGTATTTTAGAGCCACAGGCAGGATAACATGAGATTTAGCATTAAAGGATCAGAGAACTTGGAATATAATATTCCAGAAGGCCAAAGGGCAATTTCCAATTCTTTGTCACCAAAAAAAGAGGTACTATAAATATTTTCCACCTATAGATCCTTTTTTCTTTTGTTTTTTTTATCTCTTTTGGGATATAGATTTAGTAGTGGTGCTGCTAAGTCAAAGGGTAGATATGATTTTGTTTTCTTTTGGTTATAGTTCCTAATTGCTGTACAGAATGGTTGAACAAGTTCACAACTCCACCAATGAATAAATGCCTCATATTTTCCATTCCCCATTCAACATTTGTCACTTTCCCTTTCTGTCCCATTAGTAAATCTAAAAGGAAGATGATATTAGTTTAATATTTTTATATTTTGAATTTCTCTATTAGAGTATTTTTTTCTTATGGCAATGGGTAGCTTTGATTTCTTCATCTGAAAATTGTTCATATCTTTTGACCATTTATCATTTGAGAAACAGCTCTTCTTTTTTCACAAATTTGATTCAGTTCTCTATGTGTTTGAGAAATGAGACCTTTTAAAGAGAAATTTGATTCAAATTCTTTTCATAGTATCAATATCAACCTTTTCCTCTATTCTATTTCTCCCCCTGTTTATTATCTCTCTTCTTTATGGTTTCCCTCCTCAAAAGTGTTTCCCTCTACAATCTACCTTCCCTCCTCAAATGCTTCTTATCTGAACCCCTTCCACTATTATTTGATTATGGAGTAAAAATTGATTTCTATATAAAATTGGAAGTGCATATTGTTCCCTCTTCGAGTCAATTCTGAACTGAATAAGGTTCACTTATTCTGCACCACTAACTCCTCTTCCCCATCAGTGTAAAATATTTTCTTGCCTCTTTTATGTGATTTTTACTTCTCTCTTTCTCTTTCTTCTAGAATATTCCTCTCTCAAACCTTAATTTTATTTTTAAGGTAGAGTCCCTTCATATTCAACTCACAAGTTCTCTCTTTCTCTCACTCTCTTCCTGTATCTCTGTTTCTGTCTCTGTCTCTGTCTCTGTCTCTCTCTCTCTCTGTCTCTCTCTCTCTCTCTCTCTCTCTCTCTCTCTGTTTCTCTGTCTCTGTCTCTGTCTCTGCCTCCGTCTCTGTCTCTGTCTCTCTCTCTTTGGCTCTCTCTGCATCTCTGTCTCTGTCTGTCTCTGTCTGTCTGTCTGTCTGTCTGTCTCTGTCTCTCCATAGATATGTGGGTATGGGGGTGGATATATATATATCAATATAAAAACTCTTTTTATGTGATTAATAAAGTAGAAGTTTGGGGGCAGCTAGGTGGTAGAGTGGCTAGAGCACTGGCCCTGGAGTCAGGAGTACCTGAGTTCAAATCCAGCCTCAGACACTTAATAATTAGCTAGCTGTGTGGCCTTGGGCAAGCCACTTAACCCCATTGCCTTGCAAAAATCAAACAAACAAAAATAAATAAAGTAGAAGTTTTAATTAATTAAGAAGATCATCTTCCCATGTAAGAATATAACCAGCTAAACGTTATTAAGTCCCTTATGATTTCGTTTTCTGTTTACCTTTTTATTCTTCTCTTGAAGAATTTTCTGTTAAGTTCTGGCCTTTTCATCAGGAAAGTATGAAAGTCACCTATTTCCTTGAATGTCTACTTTTTTCCCTAAGAGGTTGTGCTCAATGTTGCTGGAAAATCATTTCACTCTGACTTTTCTGTGTTCTGTCACTCTAGAATTTGTTTAGCGTCAGTATTTAAAGGTATTAGGAAGGGTTTGGAAGAGAGCTTAGGTTAGCCACTGACTTTACTCCACTATCTTGGTTCTACTTTCAAACAAAATATTCTTTTTTAAAAAGGGAAATTTGTTCCAGAAATAAATCGATGAGTATAGAATATTAATGTTGGAATGTGATAAAGTGAACACTGGACTGGAACTAGGGATCTGAATTCTAAATTTCAATATTTACTTTCTCAATAGGCATCCAACGTAATTTGTAATACCGGTATTCATATCAGGTTCCTAAATTTTCTAGCTCTGTGACCTTATTCACTTCCCAGTTTTCTGGACTTTTATTTCCTATCTATGGGATTTTCTGCCACTCTTTTTCTTGCTATCTGTTATGCCATGAGAACTCCTTAGAATTGTATACAGCAAAAAATCTTCATCAGTCATCTGCAATCACCTTTTGAATCAAATCTACAAAATCAATCATATAGCCTGATACTGATTTGAGGCCATTCAATTCCTGATAAAATATCATCAGATTTGTGAATAAGTTTATAAAATCATA
Source organism: Macrotis lagotis (assembly GCF_037893015.1). Classification (NCBI taxonomy): domain Eukaryota; kingdom Metazoa; phylum Chordata; class Mammalia; order Peramelemorphia; family Peramelidae; genus Macrotis; species Macrotis lagotis. The sequence goes on along the minus strand of NC_133661.1, from coordinate 189,745,515 downwards.
CAATAAAAGTTTTAGAACTGTTAAGAAAATTATAGATAATCAAAACTGACCATATAATTTTATAGATGAGGAAGCTAAGATCTGGCAAAGTTAAATGATTAAAATCACTTAGCACATTACAGATGAAGAAATTGTACACAGGTCAAGTGAGTTCAAATACAGAGTTCTTGAAGATTCTGCTACTCTCTAGATCTTTTCAGTTTTATTTCAAACCCAATTAATATACTCCCAACAGTACTGGAAGTAGTATGATACAGTTGAGAACAGAGAAGCGATTTTGGCTACTAAGATAAAAACCAGCTCATGACAAATTCCAAAGCAGAATTTTTTCTTTGATATGACCATTTTTTTCTGATCTTCCCTGCTTCTCACCCTATCTCCAATTACTCTATTCATCTTTTGTTGTCCCTGGACATTCAAGGATGCCTATTATTATAGCCTCAGTTTTTCTATCATACTTTCCCAAATTCTACTAGAGCACAACCTGTTTTAGGGGAAAAGGCATTAAATTTCAAATTAGAGGAAGTGGGTTTAGGTTCTAGCACTGTTAATGAATACCAATGTGATCCAAAGAAAGTTATTTATCATCTCTGAAGTTCAAATCCCTCAATTTTAAAATAAGAGAGGTTGAATTATAGAAATATAAGAAACCAGTTCTAACTTTGTTATTCCATAATTCTATGTCTATAGATCACCTGCTCTTTATCAAACTTCTCACAGTAAGAGATAGACAGTTCCAGCCAAGATGGCAGAGAAAAGACAGGCACAGTTCTAAAGTCTCCTGATCTTTCCCCATCTATGATATTAAACAAACCTCCTAACAGAAATCCCACCCACAAAACCCAGAAAGAAAAGCCAGGAGAAAGAACATCTACCTCAGGATTCAAGCATTGTAGAGCTACAGACAGAAGAATACAAGTTTTAACATTAAAGGATCTAAAAAATTTGGTATATAATAATCCAGAAGGCAAAAAGGCTTAGATTACAGTCAAGAATCAACTCTCCAGAGGGTCAGCACCAACACCAGTGCCTCTGCCCCCTACCTGATTCAAGTCCCCGCAGTCTAGTCCCACTGCTAGACTCCAGCAGGTCAGTCTCTTGGGTCCTCTCACTCCCCGGTTCCAATTCCATGGCTAATCTGTCTGATCCAGGGCTGATCTGCCCTCTGTGGCCAGACTAACCTGCCCAGACTTGCCCAAGCTTGCTAACAGAGCTGCGGGGAGAGTTCCAGTGCTGCAGAGCTGCAGACACCATCCCTGGGCTCCTCTGGTCTGAGGAACTCTGATGCCAGCTTCCATTGCAATTGAGGCCTCTTCCCAGAACAAGTAATTACAGACTACTTCTGCCTCAGGCACAGGTGTGTGAGCAGAAGAACCAGCCCAGCTGACAATAGGGAGAGGGATGACCTCAAGGCAGGGTAAAGCCCACCATTGAATGAAGTCAAAAAGATTCAATAACTTCAACCCCTCCCTTCAAGCTAAGGGAAAAGGCCTCAATCAAGGACACAGACATTCCAGAGAAAGCAACCAGCACCTCCTACTGGCCATCCAGAGAAAATGCACTAAGTGAGTAAAGCATCTAGCTATACCAACACCAAACACCTGTGAACCAGCCCCTCCCCAACTCAAGGGCTTAGCAAAATGAAGAAGGGTCAGCAGAAAGGTGGATCCATAGAAAAATTCTTGGAAGGAAAAGACTCTAGCTCAGAGAGACCTAGAACCTCTGAAGAGACTATGATCTGGTCTCCAGCACAGAAAGACTTCCTTGAAGAAATAAGGTAGGAGTTTAAAAATCAACTGGAAAATTTGAGAGAGACAATTAATGCCGTGCAAAAACAAAAACAAATCCTTAGAAAATGCAATTGGTCAAATACAAAATGAGAATAAATCGCTGAGATCCTCAATTGGACAAATAAAAACTGAGAATAAATCTCTCAGATCATTAATTGGAAAAATACAAAATGCGAGTAATTCTCTCAGATTCTCAACCGAGAAAAAGAAAAAAGAAAATAATTCTCTCAAAACCTCAGTTGATCAAATGTAAAGCTCTTTCAAAAGCAGAATTGACCATTTGGAAAAGAAGTTGTAAGAGGTTAATGAAGAAAACTCCTCAATAAAAAAATAAGAATGGAGTCTTCAGAAACTAATAACTTCATGAGACAGCAAAAAGCATGTTAAACAAAATTAAAAAAAAAGAAAAAAGCAGAAGAAAATGTAAAACACCTCATCAACAAAACCACTAACCTCAAGATTAGGTTCAGGAGGGGCAACATGAGAATTATTGGACTTCCTGAAAACATTGAAGAGAAAAAAAAAAAGCCTGGACTTAATATTACAGGATGTAGTGATGGAAAATTGCCCTGATATCATGAAACCAGAGGGGAAAATAGTTATTGAAAGAATGCATCAATCCCCTCCAGAAAAATATCCTAAAATGAAAACACAAGGAATGTTGTGACCAAATTCCAGAACTATCAGATAAAAGAGAAAAATCTGAAAGCAGTAAGAAAGAAACAATTTAAATATCAAGGAGCCACAATAAGGATTAAGCAGGACCTGGCTGCATCAACATTAAGGGATCCAAGAGCCTGGAAAGAGATATTTCAAAGAGCAAGGGAGCTTGGAATGCAGCCAATAATATACTATCCTGCAAAGCTGAACCTTCTCTTCCAGGGGAATAAATGGAAATTTAATGAAAGAAGAATTCCAAAAATTCCTGATGAAAAGACCAGAGCTAGATAAAAAATTTGTACATCAAACAGGAGGTTCAAGAGACACATGAAAAGGTAAAAGAAAAAGGGGGGGGCAGTAAAAGAAAAAAACAATAAGTTGAGACTGGATATATCCCAGCATGGGGGATAAAGATTCTCATAAATCTTGAGAAATGTAACTCTAACAGAGAGAATATACATAGCCAGACATGATGGACAATCATGACCTATCCATGAGATTGCTACCTAAAGAGATGTAACTGACTTTAACCTGACTTGGGACTAATAACTCAGGAATTTTGACTCTCTTCGATCGATTATACTGAACTAGAAGGGACAGACACTCAGAATTTTCTATGAATTAGATAGAATGATCTAAAAAACACTACCTCCATAAATAGGGGGACAGGAAAGAGACAGGGGGAAGGAGGGGATTGAATGGGGTAAATCTCATTACACTAAGAGGTACAAAAAACCTATGGCAATAGAGGGGAAGAAGGGAGCAGATGAGAAACACCTGAATCTCATTCTCATCAGACTTGGCTTAAAGTCAACCTACACATACTCAGTTAACATATAAAACATCTAATGTTTCAAGTATTAAAAGGGGAAAAGGGGAGATGGAGAAAGGGAAGGGGAGTGGGGGGAAAAGGGAAAATAACAAAAGGAAGGGAAGGGAAAGGGAAAGGGCAAAGGGAAAGGGGCAAGAAAGGGGAGTGTGTGATATAGGAGAGTAAACACACTGAAGGGGGTGGTATTCAGAAACAAAATACTGGGGAATATGGATAAAGGGGGGAATGGGGAAAAATACAAACAGAGGGAAGATAGCATGGAGGGCAATAAAGAATTAGTAATCATAACCTAGAATGTGAATGGGATGAACTCTCCCTTAAAATGTAAGCAAATAGCAAAGTGGATTAAAAACCAGAATCCTACAATATGCTGCTTACAAGAAACTCATTTGAATAAGAGGGATACATATATAGTAAAGGTAAACGGTTGTGGCAAAATACGTTTTTCTTCAGCTGAAGTAAAAAAAGCAGGGGAAGCAATCCTTATCTCAGACAAAGTAGCAGCAAAAATAGATAGCATTAAAAGAGATAAGGAAGGAAATTTTATCCTCCTAAAAATTACCATAGACAATAAAGTCATTTCAATACTGAATATATATATATATATATATATATATATATATATATATACATATATATATGCACCCAGTGGGACAGCACTGAAATTCTTGGAGGAGAAGCTGAATTACAGGAAGACATAGACAGCAAAACTCTATTAGTGGGAGACCTCAACCTCCTGCTCTTAGATCTAGATAAATAGAATCATAAAATAAAGAAGAAAGAAGTTAAGGAGGTAAATAGTTTGTTAGAAAAATTAGATATAGTAGACTTATGTAGGAAACTGAATGGGGATAGAAAGGAATATACCTTTTTCTCTGCAGTACATGGAACTTATACAAAAATTGACCATGTACTAGGACATAAAAACCTAATGATCAACTGCAGAAAGGCAGAAATAGTGAATACATCTTTCTCAGATCACAATGCAATAAAAGTCATATGCAATACTGGGCCAAGGAGATATAGACCCAGAACAAATTGGAAACTCAATAACCTCATTTTAAAAATGAGTTGACCAAAAAACAAATTATAGCAAGTATTAACCATATTATCCGAGATAATGATAATAATGAAACAACATACCAAAACCTATGGGATTACTTCAAAACGACTCTCAGGGGATACATACAGCTCTAAATGCTTACATGAATAAATTGGAGAAAGAGGAAATCAATGAACTAAACATGCACCTAAACAAATTACAGAAAGAACAAATCAAAAATTCCCCAATTACATAACAAATTAGAAATTCTAAAAATTAAAGGAGAAGTTAATAAAATTGAAAGCAAAAAATCTATTGAATTAATAAATAAAACCAAAAGTTGGTATTATGAAAAAACCAATAAAATTCATAAACCTCTGGTCAATTTGATTAAAAAAATGAAAGAAGAAAATCAAATTGCTAGTATCATAAACGAAAAAGGTAAACTCACCACCAATGAGGAGGAAATTAAAGTAAGAATTTGAAATTATTTTGCCCAACTCTATGCCAATAAATTTGATAATCTAAGTGAAATGGATGAATATTTACAAAAATATAAGTTGTCCAGGTTAAATGAAGAAGAGATTAAATACCTAAACATCTCTATCTCAGAAAAAGATATTCAACAAGCCATCATTGAACTTCCTAAAAAAATCTCTAGGGCCTGATGGATTCACAAGTGAATTCTACCGAACATTTAAGGACCAATTGGTTCCAATCCTTTATAAACTCTTTGGAAAAATAGGGAATATTGGAACTATTCCTAACTCTTTCTATGAAACCAACATGGTGCTGTAACCTAAACCAGGAAGAGTTAAAACAGAGAAAGAAAATTGTAGACCTATCTCCCTGATGAATATAGATGCAAAAATCCTAAATAAAATCTTAGCAAAATGATTGCAACAAGTTATCACTAGGATAATACATTATGATCAAGTAGGATTTATTCCAGGAATGCAGGGTTGGTTCAATATTAGGAAAATTAGTAAACACTAGTTTACTCATTTATATCAACAACAAACCTATCAGAAATCATATGATCATACCAATAGATGCTGAAAAAGATTTTTGACAAAATACAGCATCCATTCCTATTAAAAATACTAGAGAATGTAGGAATAAATGGACTGTTCCTTAAAATAATTAGCAGTATCTATCTGAAACCATCAACAAGCATTATATTCAATGGAGAGGGTCTAGAGGCATTCCCAGTAAGATCAGGGGTGAAACAAGGGTGCCCATTATCACCACTACTATTCAATATTGTATTAGAAATGTTAGTGTCAGCAATTAGAGAAGAAAAAGAAATTGAAGGAATTAGAATTGGGAAGGAATAGACAAAACTCTCACTCTTTCAAGATGACATTATGGTCTACCGAGAGAATCCCAAGAAATCATCCAAAAACCTACTGGAAACCATTAGCAATTTTAGCAAAGTTGCAGGTTATAAAATAAACCCTCATAAATCCTCAACTTTTCTATATATGTACAGCAAGATACAGCAGGAAGAGCTAGAAAGAGAAATCCCATTCAAAGTAACCTCAGACAATATAAAATATTTTACAAGTCTATTTGCCAAGAAAGACTCAATCTTTTTGAAAACAATTATAAAACACTTCTCACACAAATTAAATCAGATTTAAATAACTGGACAAATATGAACTGCTCATGGATATGTAGAGCTAATATAATAAAAATGACAATTCTACCAAAACTAAACTATCTGTTTAATGCCCTACCAATCAAAATTCCAAAAAATTACTTTAATGAGTTAGAAAAAATTGTAAGTAAATTCGTATGGAGAAATAAAAAGTCAAGAATTGCCAGGAGCTTAATGGGAAAAAGTGCAAAGGAAGATGGCTTAGCCCTACCTGAACAAAAATTATATTATAAAGCATCAGTCATCAAAACTGCTTGGTACTGGCTAAGAAATAGAGTGGTGGACCAGTGGAATAGACTAGGTGTAAAAGCAGGAGATGATTATATTAATCTGCTGTTTGCTAAACCCAAAGAGTCTGGCCATTAGGATAAAACTCCCTCTTTGATAAAAACTGCTGGGATAATTGGAAGTTAGCATAGAAAAAACTTAGAATAGAGCAGCACCTCACACCCTTTACCAAGATAAGATCCAAATGGTTACAGGACTTCGACATAAAAAAAAATACTGTAAGCATATTAGAAGATCAAGGACTAGTTTACATGTCAGATCTATGGAAAGGGGAGCAGTTTATGACTAAGGAAGAGTTGGAGAACATCACCAAAAACCAATTAGATGATTTCGATTACATTAAATTAAAAAGCTTTTGCACAGATAAAACCCCTGTAACCAAGATCAAAACAAATGTAGTAAATTGGGAAACAATCTTTACAACTAATGATTCTGACAAAGGACTCATTTCTAAAACATACAGAGAACTGAGTCATATTTTTAAAACAAAAAGCCATTGCCCAATTGACAATTGGTGAAAGGATATGCAAATGCAATTCACAGATGACAAGATCAAAGCAATCCGTAGCCATATGAAAAAATGCTCTGAATCATTATTTATTACAGAAATGTGAATTAAAGCTTCTCTGACATACCACCTCACACCTCTCAGATTGGCCCATATAACTAGGAAGGATAATGATCATTGTTGGAAGGGATGTGGAAAATCTGGGACACTATTACACAGTTGGTGAAGCTGTGCACTCATCCAAACTTTCTGGAGAGGTATTTGGAACTGTGCCCAAAGGGCAACAAAAATGTGCATACCCTTTGACCCAGCAATACCACTACTGGGTCTATAACCTGAAGAGATGATGAAAAAGTGTAAAAACATTACTTGTACCAAAATATTTATAGCAGGCCTGTTTGTGGTGGCAAAGAATTGGAAAGCAAATAAATTTCCTTCAGTTGGGAAATGGCTTAGCAAATTGTGGTATCTGTATGTCATGAAACACTATTGTTTGATTAGAAACCAGGAGGGATGGGATTTTAGGGAAGCCTGGAGGGATTTGCATGAGCTGATGCTGAGTGAGAAGAGCAGAACCACAAAAACACTGTACACCCTAACAGCAATATGGGAGTGATGTACAAACTTGAAGGACTTGCTCATTCCATCAGTGCAACAATCGGGAACAATTTTGGGCTGTCTGCAAAGGAGAGTGCCATCTGTATCTGGATAAGTAGCTGTGTAGTTTGAACAAAGTTCAAGGACTATTCCCTTTAATTTAGGAAAAAAAAAGATATCTTATTGTATGATCTTGTTACCTCGTAGACTTCTCTTCTCTTCTTTAAGGATATTATTTCTCTCTCATCACACCAAATTTGGATCAAGGTACAACATGGAAACAATGTAAAGAATGACCGAGTGTTTTCCATGGGGTGGGGGTAGGGGGAGAGAAGCAAGATTGAGGGGAAAATTGTAAAACTCAAATAATATCTTTAATAAAAATAAAAGAAAAAAAAAGAAAAAATCTCTAGGGCCTGATGGATTCACAAGTGAATTCTACCAAATGTTTAAGGAACAATTGGTTCCAAATCTATATAAACTCTTTGGAAAAAGAGGAGAAGATGGAAGTCTGACTAACTTTTTGTATGAAACTAATATGGGGCTGATACCTAATCCAGGTAGAGTTAAAGCAGAGAAAGAAAATGATAGACCTATCTCCCTAATGAATATAGATGCAAAAAGCTTGAATGAAATCTTAGCAAAATGATTACAACAAGTTATCAGTGGGATAATACATTATGCTCAAGAAGGATTGATCCCAGGAATGCAGGGTTGATTCAATATTAGGAAAACTGTTAGTATACTCAATTATATCAACAACAAACCTATCAGAAATTATATGATCATATCAATAGAGGCTCAAAAAGCTTTTGACAAAATACAGCTCCCATTCCTATTAAAAACACTAGAGAGTGTAGGAAAAAATGGACTGTTCATTAGAGTAATTAGCATTATCTCTCTGAAACCATCAACATCCATTGTATTTAATGTGGAGAGGCTAGAGGCATTTCCAATAAGATCAAGGGTCAAACAAGGGTGCCCTTATCACCACTACTATTCAATATCATATTAGAAATGTTAACTTCAGCAATTAGAGAAGAAGAAGAAACTGAAGGAATTTTAATTGGGAAGGAAGAGACAAAACTCTCACTCTTTGCAGATGACATGATGGTCTACCGAGAGAATCCCTACAAATCATCCAAACAAGAACTGGAGACAATTAGCAATTTTAGCACATTTGCAAGTTATAAAATAAACCCTCATGATTTTTCAAATTTTCTATATATGTTTAGCAAGATACAGCAGGTAGAGCTAGAAAGAGAAATCCCATTCAAAGGAACCTCAGACAATACAAAATACCTGGGAGTCTATTTGCCAAGACAGCCTCATAAACTTTTTGAAAACATTTATAAAACACTTTTCACACAAATTAAATCAGATTTAAATAACTGGGCAAATATCAACTGCTCATGGATAGGTAGAGCTGCTATAATAAAAATCAGAATTCTACCACAACTATACTACCTGTTTAGTGCCCTACCAATCAAAATTCCAAAACAATTACTTTAATGAGTTAGGAAAAGTTGTAAGTAAATTCATATGGAGAAATAAAAAGTCAAGAATTGCCAAGGATTTAAAGAAAAAAAAATGCAAAAGAAGTGGGCTTAGCCCTACCTGATCTAAATTTATATTATAAAGCATCAGTCATCAAAACTGTTTGGTATTGGATAAGAAATAGAGTGTTGGACTAGTGGAATAGACTGGGAGCAACAGCAGGAAATGATTTAGTAATCTGCTGTTTGATAAAACTAAATAGTCCAGCTATTGGTATAAAAAACTCTCTTTGATAAAAACTGTTCAGTGAATTGGAAGTTAGTATGGAAGAAACTTAGATTAGACCAACACTTCACACCCTTTATAAAGATAAGATCCTAATGGTTACAGGATTTAGACATAATAAACAATCCTATATGCAAATCAGAAGATCATTGACTAGTTTACCTGTCACATCTATAGAAAGGGGAGCAGTTTATGACTAAGGAAGAGATGGAGAACATCAAAAACAAACTAGATGATTTTGATTACATTAAATTAAAAAGCTTTTGCACAGATAAATCCACTGTAACCAAGATCAAAAGAAATGTAGTAAATTGGGAAACAATCTTTACAACTAATGATTCTGACAAAGGACTTATTTCTAAAATATACAGAGAACTGAATCATATTTTCAAAACAAAAAGCCATTCCCCAATTGACAAATGGTCAAAGGATATGCAAAGGCAATTTACAGACAAGGAGATCAAAGCAATCTATGTCTTGCCAATGGACTCCAATGAATCTGAAGGAGTGCTGACTCACTTAACTCCAACTCACTTACTGATCAAGATATTAACCTCCTGATGTCATTGGTCCTTTTTGAGAATGAAAGTCAAACAATCATCTTTCTATCAATGTATTGGGAGGTGGGATTCAAATAAACATACAACTGGTTCTCTGTCTCTCTTTTAAGTAGAGAAAAATATATACTGAAATGTAGCTCAATATTTCATGAATTTAATACTCAAATAAGAACAATAAGATATATACAAAATTAGAATATATTACTTGGAACATAAGCGGAACCAAAACTCATTCTACCTATTCTAACTATTTTTTTCTTCAACTTCCATGGCTTCCAAAGTGGTGACAAGATAGTCCTTGAGCCTATATCAGTTTGCTTTCTGTCAAGGGGAGAGGGAGAGGAAGAGAGAGGGGAAAATTGCTTAAATCCCTTTCTATGGTGATTTGAATTCACACTTGAAGGTGAACTTTCACAGAGTAGAAGCTGCTACAATTATGGCCAAGGTTCCTAATACTTTAGCTCTTGAACCCTTATCAAAGTGTAAAGTCAAAGTAAGAATAGTAATTACTCAATATCACATGCATAAATTTGTTGTTCAACAAGAATTCCAATAAATTCTTTTTGATTGGTTATTTTATTCTTAATTATACAAGGTACTTTTAACTATTTTTAGTACACCAGTAAGATAAAATAATGATTTTTCTGTGTCCAATGAGAAAAATGTTGGTTTTAGTGAATATCCAAATCAATGAATCCCAAATTCAGAGGTTAAAAAATTACCTATTTTTTTCTCCCCTTCTACTAGTCTTCCATCCTAAAAAAACTCCTTGAGTCACTTAACCCAAAATCAATGACATATCAATCCTATATAACTATCAAAACTCTTTCTTTTCTAGGACTCCACTACTACCATTCAGTTTGCTATTCATCTTAAAACTTATAATATTGGAATCCTCACCTACATTAAAAAAGAGGTCATTACAGCAACTAAGATTCTCAATTTATAAAGGAACACGAGAATCATTGCCTCAAAAGAGGAACAGGGCAAAAATAAATAAACCTATTCAGCTACCAAAGTTACTATCATGTGGATGGCATGGTAGACAAAACATTATACTAGGATTCAAGAAGACCTGAGTTCAGACTTTCAGTTGCTTAGATGTATATCCCTGGATAAGCCACCTAACATCTGAGTTTCAATTAACTAACCTAAATAAGGGAGATAAAAATAGAACCTTCTTCCCAGGGCTCCTATGAGGAAAAATGAGATAAGATGTATAGAGAATATTGCACACTTTAAACCACTATATAAATACTATCTAGATATCATCATCATTAATGTCTAACAAAAATGTATCCATAAAACATATGTCTCCTTTCTCTGTATCCTGAAATAATCACTTTCTGCATTTCCAGCCTTATAAATATACCCAGAATAGTAGCCCAAGCTAGATTGACAATGATAGAATTTAACTGGCCCCAAACCAGGATATGATTAAAACCTTCTTCCAAAGCGCCAAATAGATTGACAAGCTGAAAACAAACATTCTTAGATATCCAATACTACAAGATAGTCTGCCTGGATATTATCCCCTACATACTGCTGACCTTGTTTGTCTACTCTCTTGAACCAGTAAGAACTTTTAAAGTTCAAAGAAATAATACAAATAGCTGAAGTCTATTCCAATAAATTTGTTCACTGAGTTTGAGACCATAATTTTGTCAAGTGAATGCAATTCACAGTAATGTTTACTTCGGGTGCAATTTACTTTTTGTATTGATTGTTGTGATGATGCAATGGAAGGTATCAGTGAATATTTTCACTAGTTACCCTTATTTCTACTCTTCATCTCCATGAGCCCTGAACTATAGTCCAACTGCTTTATTCACTGTTTCCCAGTTGTGTCTTATACATCTTCACCTCAATTCATTGTCTCACATCTAGTTGGTAGTCCTTCCACAATACATTTCCCACCCAAATTCTTGCTCAAGGACTAGCTTAAATTTGTATTGACTAGCCCAGTTGTCAATAATTGCTCCTCCCTTTTAACTCTTGGAGCCTTTATTCCATACCGCAGATTTGGTACTTAGAACATCTAGTCCTATGTTATTTTTCTTCTTATATTGTATGTTTTGCATTCCCAATTAGGCTGCTAGGTCTACCTGATTGATATAATTGTTAAATATAGTTGTTAAATAAAAGTCAATGGATGAAATAATTTATAAATCAAATTGTAGAAAGAAAAACTGAAATGGAAAGATAAATGGAAGACATGAAAAGATGAGGAACTAAGAGGGAGAGGATTAGGAGAAGGTAGAGGAAATAAAAATAAGGATAAATAAAAGTCTATAGCAAAATTGGGAATATTCAGGCTATGGGGCTAGACCTGAAATTTTGATTAAAAGCAACATTTTTGTACCACAAACTTGACTATTTTTGACAGTTGATAATCATAAGTTGAGGTGCAAATGAAAATCCATATGCAAGCACAATCCATACAATTTACCTGAATGTACTTAGAATCTTACAATAGAATTTCAGCTTGCACTAGATACTAAATGGGCAAAGCTTTCATTTTTCTTCCCAATAAAGACCTTAATACTATATATATATATATATATATATATATATATATATATATATATATATATTTAGACAGATTTTATTTATTTTGAGTTTTAGTTTTTCCCCTATTCTTGCTTCCATCCCCTTACCCCCACAGAAGGCAGTCTGTTAATCTTTACATTGTTACCATGGTATACACTGATCTAAGTTGAATGTGATGAGAGAGAGATCCTATTTCTAAGGAAGAAAAATAAAATATAAGAGATAGCAAAATTACATAATAGATAGCCAATTGTTGGGTGTCTGGGGCCAGATTTGGGCTTGGGTGCTCCTGACTCCAGGGCCAGTGCTCCATCCAATGTGCCAGTTAGCTGCCCCTATTATTATTATTTTTTTATTTTAATTTAAAATTTTTCCTCTTTACTTTATTGCTCATGAGGGTCTATAGCTTTTATAAGATCTTCATTAATCCATCCCTCTTTAAGACTTGCTTGAAACAGTTTGAAACTCAGAACTTAAGTAAAAGAGGATGAGAGAATCATAGAACCCAACAACTGGATGGGGACTTAGTGGCCAGATAATCCATCCAAACTTTATTGTGAATCTCCTCAACATCACCCAAGGATTCATCTAGCTTCCACTTGGGTAATGCCACAGAGAAAATAATTCAATTTCTACTGAGGCAGCATCTGCCATCTCCCACCTATCAATACTGAATAACATTATTTATAGTTTTTTTCTTTCTTATCAATCTAAAACCTGATTTTTGTAATATTCATTGAGCTCAAGGGTTAAACAAGAAATGTCATATCCCTCTTCCATATAGAGTTTAATCAAATTTTCTCTTGTCCAAGGTAAATATAACCATTTTCTTTGAACAATACATGTCCAGTATGATTTCAAGTCCTGCTACTATTTTTGTGTCCCTTCTTGAAATGGTCTTCATCTTATCAGCATCTATGCTAGAATGTGACACTTAGAGATAGACATGATATTCCAAAGATGACTTGAGTAGGACATAGAAGATCTTCAGGACTATTGTATTCCCATTTAAAAAAAACAGCTCATTTCAGCTTCACTGGCTGCTCCAGTGAAGAAACTGATTCTTATCAAAAGTGTCATTCAGGGTTGGCTAGGTGGTGCAGTGGATAGAGTACCCGCCCTGGAGTCAGGAGTACCTGAGTTAAAAATCCAACCTCAGACACTAAATAATTACTTACCTGTGTGGCCTTGGGCAATCCACTTAACACTATTTGCCTTGCCAAAACTAAAAAAATGTGTCATTCACTGGGATTTTTCTTTTTTACAGAAGTCCCAATTTATCTCAACATTATAATTCTGTAAATGTGCAGTTGATTATTGACTGTAAATGTAAGAATTTTATCCCTATTAATTTGTATTTTATTCAGCCAGATCATTATTCTATTCTATTTAGAGTTTTTATAAATTCTATCTCTTGTCATCCAACATGTTAGCTATTCCTAGTTTCATATTATATAAGGTTTTATATATTCCATCTGTAGAGTGATGGCGAACAGTGAATAGGATATAGGTATAAGAAATCAAAAGTAAAATGAAACAGGTTGTAGCAAGGAATCCACTATCAGCATTCACCAATAATTCTACACCATAAGTATCCATGCAGGCAAGTTCAATCACCAGTGGAAGATCACAGAAAAAAGCTGTCAATCTCTCTAGGGCCACAGAAAGGCAGATTCACAGTCATAGCCAGTTGACTAATTGAATGTACAAGCCCAATAACCCATGAGATAACTACAAGTCAAATGCACCTATGTTGGCTCATGATGATTGTATAGTGGAGGGGTTTGCATATAGCTACACAACGGTCAAAGGCCATGATGACTAGCAATACCATCTCAGCACCTGCAGCAAAATGTACAAAGACAACCTGCCACATGCAGATTTCAAAAGATATAGTCTTACAATCTCTAAAATAAGTCTATGATTGCCTTGCGAATGGTGACCGAGGAAAGCCATAAATCCACAAAAGACAAATTGGCTAACATGAAATACATGGGAGAATGAAGACAGGAATCAGTGATAACTGTGGTCATAATAAGAATGTTACCTGAAATAGTAGACAAATAAATCACGTAAAATAATAGGAGGAGACAAATCTGGAGCTCCCATGAATCAGTAAGTCCCAGCAGTAAAAATTCAGATACCACAGAGTGATTCACTCGATCCATTCCATAATTTACTTCAGTGTCCTAGAAAGAATGGGACAAGTTGTTATTAGACTGGAAAAGATACTTTAAATAGAAATCTTTATTTCCCAAAAAAGGCATTTTTCCACATATTTTATATAAATGTAATATGTATATATATGTATATATATGCATATATATACATATATAAACATAAAAGTAAAAACCAGTGTCCATTAACATCTAACTTGCTAAGACATCAAGAGCATTGTGAGAAGGAAAACTATGAAATGAGATAATTGGATTTGATCACCTCTATTGTGTCTTCTGGTTTAAACATTATAATGTTAAGTGCACATCAAAAAATAAGGTTAAATTACACATTAGATTAAAGAACTTTAGTTTAAGATACATCCTAGAAGAATTTTAAATGTGTTATTAGCTCCAAAACACTGACATTTGTGTGACCTATTTTATTTTATTTTTTAACATTTTGTTTGTTTTCCAATTATAAACAACAGTAATTTGCACCCCTCATTTTTTTCAAGGCTCTGAATTCTGCAGTTTTCCCACCTCCTCTCTTCCCTCCCCATTAGAAGTCTGTCTGACAGTCTCTACATTGTTTCCATGCCATACATTGATGTAAATTGAATGCTATAAGAGTAAACCCCTTCCGCCCCAAGAAGATGAGAAAACTCAAGGAAAGAGAGAGAGAGAGAGAGAGAGAGAGAGAGAGAGAGAGAGAGAGAGAGGAAAAAAATTGTACTTCAGTCTGTGTTCAGATTTCAATGACTCTTTCAATGAGTTGCTTTCTTTATCTTAAGTCCAACTGAGAAGTTGCTTCAATATTTTTCCCTCAGTTGCTATTATTAAATGTACCTCCACTCTATTTACCCCAATCTCATTTATTCTATTCTCTCTCTCCTTTCATCATGGCCCTGTCCAAAGGTATGTTGAATCTGAGTACTGTCTCCCTCCATATTCACTCTCTTCTATCACCTATTCCCCCCCATTCCATTCCCCCATTCCCCCTAATCCCATCGTTTTCCTCCCATCCTTCTCCAGGAAAAGATAGATTTCCTCACCCTATTAAATGTGTATGTCATTTCCTCCCTGAACCATTTACATTGAGAATGAAGGCTCACTCATTCCCCATTACCTCCCCGCCTCCACTCCATTGAAAAAGCTTTTTCTTGACTCTTAGGTGAAATCTCTCAGCTTCTTCTTCATCTCCTCTCCCTTCCTCCCAGTACTTTCATTTATCACCCATTGACTCCATCTTTTTAGTATATTATACCATTATATTCCACTCCTTCCTGTGTCCTGTCTATATATACTCCTTCTAACAGGTCTTATAAATGAGAAAGTTAACATGAGCTATCAATATCTTCTTCCCTTGCAGGAATATAAACAGTTCAACATCATCAAGTTCCTCATGGTTAGTCAGTCTCTTCCACTACCTCTATGGTTCACCAGAGTCCTGTACATGGAGATCAAACTTTCTGTTCAGATCTGGTAATCTCAATAGGAAAGTTTGAAAGTCCCCTGTTTCATTGAAAGTCCATCTTTTCACCTGAAAGAGCATGTTCAGTTTTTCTGGATAGTTGATTCTCAGTTGTAAACCAAGATCTTTTGCCTTCCAGAATATCATATTCCAATCTCTACAGGCCCTTAATATAGATGCTGCCAGATCCTGTGTAATTCTGACTATGGAGCCTTGGTAGTTGAATTGCTTGTTTCCTGGCAGCTTTTAGAATTTTCTCTTTGATTTGTGGGCTTTGGAATTTGGCTATAATATTCCTGGAAGTTTTTCTATTGGGATCTCTTTCAGTGTGTGACCAGTGAATTCTCTCAATTTCTATTTTGCCTTCAGCTTCTAGGATCTCAGGGCAATTTTGTTGTATTATTTCTTGAAAAATGAAGTCTAGACTCTTCTCCTGGTCATGGATTTCAGATAGCCCAATAATTTTTAAATTATTGCTTCTGAATCTGTTTTCAACGTCGCTTGTTTTTCCCATGAGATATTTCACATTTTCTTCTAATTTTTGGCTTTTTTGGCAGAGTTTTATATCTTCCTGCTTTCTTGCAAAGATCACCTTCCTTTAGTTCCATTTTGCATTTGAAAGAATTATTTTCTTCTTCATCTCCTTTTCTAGATGGCAAATTCTGCTTTCTAAGGCATTGTTCTCCTCATTTGCCTTTTGTTTTGCTTTTTCCATTAAGCCTAAACTGGTTTTTAATATATTATTTTCTGTAGTATTTTTTTGTATATCTTTCACCAAGTTTTTGATTTGGTTTTCATGATTTTTCTGCATCGTTCTCATTGCTCCTCCCAATTTTTCATCCACCTCCCTTAATTGCTTTTCAAAGTCTTTTTGAGTTCATCCATAGTCTGAGCCCATTTTCTATTTCTCTTGGAGGTTTTGGAAATAGAAGCTTAGATTTTGTCATCATCTGAATATGTGTTTTGAATTTTGATTCGACTAAAGTAATTCTCTCTGGTCAGATACTTCTTTTTCTGTTGTTAACTCATTTCCCTCAGTACAAGAGTATTTTACAGTACTTCCAAGGCTTTGGGCTTGCTTTTTTTTGGGGGGGGGCACCTCACTGGGACCTTTATTCCTCCAAGGTCTTATGCTCTCTAGCCTGTGCTTTGATATATAGATGACCACAGCACTTCCTTCTGCCCTAGGGCTATAAGGAGAGCTCCAGCTTGGTTATTTAGTATGGAAGCCCCAATGGCAATATCTGAGTGTAGGCAAACAGGAGAGTGCAACCCCTGGGAGAGCAGAGAAATCCCTGCAGACTTTCCTTACCATCTCTGGGGGTGCAGGCTGCTTTCTCCCAATTATTGCTGCAGATTCTGTGGCAGTACTTCTCACTCCACAGTCAATGTGCAGCAGAGTTCTCTCACCACCCCTTCAAGCTATTGCTGGTGATCTCTGGGCTGGATTGGGCTGGGCTGCACTGCAGCTTTTTTTCCAACCCCTGGTCCCAGTGAAACACACCTTTCCTTTGGAACTTCTAAGTTGTCTTGGACTGGGAAAATATATCACTCAGTCTTTCTTTGGAATTTGCCCCTCTAAATTTTGGCTAGAGCCATCCTTTGTTCATTTTTTTTGGCAAAAGAGCATTAAATCTCATCTCCAATGGAAACCCAACTTTCATTTGAATATTTCGAACAAAGGAAAATCCATTTTTTTACCTGTTGACTATTTATAAGTGTTAAAACTATTTTCATATGTTAAGATACTTGTTTCCCTTTAACTTTTATCTTCTGCTCTTAGTTTTTGTCTAAATAGCCTAATTTAAATAGAACAAGTCTTAATGTTCCAAAACTATGTTTCTTGTACAGTATCTGAAAAGTAACAAATTAATAACTAATTTATATCATTTAATGAAATTCTAAAACATAATTAAGCCAGTATCTGTGATGATTGGGACCATTCAATCAACCATCTTATGTATTAGAGCAGGTCTATCTAAGATGCAGCTGAGGGGTGATTTTATGGGTGGTGCCCATGAATGTACTAAATACTTTACGAAATAAAGGCAAGTTATCACAGAGCTCTTGCTACAATGTCAAAAACAAATATATTGTCTGCTGTTTCAATAATTTTTTTTTAAGTAAGTTTGGGCAGTCCTGAATTAGCCTATGTCTTTAGCTTCAAAAGGATCTTGTAATCACCCTAGGCATTTTCACAATCATCCCTAAGCATCTGTAAAAAGTTCAATCATATTTGATTCAGCTATGAATATCACATCCTTTTAATCTTGTCTACATGCCCTGGCACCAAGAAACCTCTCATTTTAAAGACTAATTTTGGGAGCAACTAGGTGCTTCAGTGGATAGAGTACTGACCTTAGAATCAGGAGGACCTGAATTCAAATCTGGATCAGATCCTTATTAATTACCTTGTCCTGTGACCTTGGGTAAGTCACTTAACCCCATTGTCATGCCAAAAATCAAAAGAAAAAGACTAATATCAAAATAACAATTACACTAGCTAATAAACAATCAATTCCTTAGATTTCACTGATACAAGTTAAATTGCCTTCTATATAAATTTAAATATTTTCTTTAATTAGAAGGTAATTCTCTTCCATTTCCTTTTGACCAGCATCTCCAGTGCTTTTCAGAGGTCAAACTGGACAAATCTTAGATCAATTTCATTAATCTTAAATAACAACTATAACTCATATGATCATAACTCAGTCTTGGAACTCAAAGAAGTCTAGATAAGATTATGACATAAGAAGAATTTTCTTCTAATTAATAAATCAAATCCAACAAAATGGATACATGTTTTATATTTAAAGAGTGCTGTCTTAGGCAAATTAAGGAAGAATGGAATAGTTTAAATCTTGGATTTATAGATAATGGAAGAATTTATGATTAAGATAGAGAACAAGAGTACTAGAGGCTGTAAAATGGATAATTTTTGATTTCATTAATATTACAGGTGCTTTTTTTGCAGAGACAAAATCAAAGCAAACAAAATTAAAAGGAAAGAAAAAACTTTTACAGCAGCTTTCTCCACTGAAGAACTCATTTTTCAAGTATATAGAGAACTGAGTCAAATATATATAAAAAATTTACATATTAAATAATATTATATAATAACAAAAGTCATTCCTAAATTAGAAAATGGTGCAAATTAAAACATCTCTGAGGACCACTTCATATCTAACACAGAAAAGGAGAGTGACAAATGTTGGAGGAGATGTGGAAAAATTGGGACACTAATGCACCATTGGTTGAGTTGCACACTGATCTAAACATTCTGGAAAGCTTTTCACGACTTTGCCCAAAGTGTTAAGAACTATGCATAGCCTTTGACCCTTAAATATTCCCTAAGTAGCAGTCTTCTATGAATTTCAAGTTAGATTCCAGGTTCAAGAGATGAAAGTTCAAGATTGGGAAGACATGAAGGGAAAAAATGGTCTCCATCATAACCTTCTCTTCTCAGGACTGAAAATATTTCTTGCAGACTGGGGTTGAAGAAGAAAAAACAATAAATATTTTTTTTTCAATCTCATTTGGAGCCAAACACAAGGATAGCTCTTGCCATATGTGGAGTCACCTTTACAAGTGAACCCCACACTCTTCTCTACATAGTTTAGCTCCATAGTTAAAAAAGAAATATGCATGATTTGGAACTTATTAGTAACAGCTAAAAAAATCATATAGGTATATTCAGTATGAAAGAGTGTACATATAACATATAGGGTTAAAGATTGGGGTTTTTTGTTGGGCATTTTTTGGAAAAAGTAGAATTGAAATTATAGTTTTTAGAATTGAAAGGAGTCTTGTGGTTTAGTCATTTTCAATTGTGATCCATTCTTTGTGACCTTACACCTTTACTTGCCAAAGATATTGGAGTGATTTATCATTCCTCCTCTAGCTGATTTTATTGATGAGGAAACTAAGGCAAACAAACTGACTTGCCCAGGGACACACAGTTAATAAGTACCTAAGGCCAGATTTGAACTCTGACTATAGGTCCAGCACTCTATCCATTGTACCACATAGATGCTTAGATCAATTAATGCAATTCTTTCACATTATTAATTATAATTATAATTTCTAAATCTGTAATGATTTGCTTTAGTTTCTGAACTCTCATCTAGTAATCTTTTCACATGATCATATTGCCATGGTAGAATCATATTATTCTCATTTGCAGTCTGCAACAGCTTCACAGGGATAGGTTGAAATGAAATATGGCCTCTCCATAAAAATATATTTATGATAAATTAATACATATTAAGTTTTAGAGGAATAACATTTAACTTAAACAAAAGTACTATTTAGGTTCTTCTTCAAAAAGAGTACAATTGAAAAAAAGCAAGGGAGTCAAATCTGCTCAAATACCCACAATATTAGAGAATCAGACTCTTTATCTGCTCATTCCTCTGGTCTTCTCTCAAAAATAATAAATATGAGAAAGTTTTAAAATCACCTTGAGAAGATGAGATGCTTAGTCAGTCACTACCAATATAGTCACATTATCAAAGTACCTTTTAATCCAAATTATTTAATTATATCTTGTACTGCTTTCTGCAATTCTTCAAAATCCTATGTATAATAAAAAAACGTTAAATCTTAAGGAAAATCATATGAAGTCTTGTCTTTCTAGTTTTAGTAATTTGTATAAAATAACATAAAAAACAGTCAGGAAATGTCAGAAGGCAAATTTCATGTAATAATGTATAAGAATAAATGTGAATTACCTAGAAAACAAAATTATACATAGACCAAGAAACAAAAGCAATTAATATTTTATTGACAGAAAG
The DNA here is from genome assembly GCF_037893015.1 of Macrotis lagotis. Lineage (NCBI taxonomy): Eukaryota > Metazoa > Chordata > Mammalia > Peramelemorphia > Peramelidae > Macrotis > Macrotis lagotis. Next base: position 189,724,823 of record NC_133661.1, on the reverse strand, counting down.
TCTATTAAGTATAGAAAGTCATAGCTAGGTAAAAACAAAGAGGGTGATTTTAAATATATGGTGTATCAGCATTCCCCAAAACGGAAGACCAACATTCATTTCCCAATAGATAGTTTGTTAAAGGATATGAATTGTAATGTCTGAAAAGCTGTGAAAGCTATTAATGATTAGATAAAAAGTACTATAAATCACTAACAACAGAAATGCAATGTAAGATAATATTGAAGGATTTTGAAGCACCCAGAAAATTGGAAAGGATACCAAAAGCTATAAAGATTCAATTTTAGATGGTCTTCAGGAAGACATTATAATGATTTACTGGTATAATGGAGGGCTATAAATTGGGCACAAGATTCTGGAAAATAATTTGGAATTTTAGAATTTTGATAAAAAAACACCTAAAATGATCATACCTTTTGACTTAGAATTCCTACAATTAAGCACAGATCTCAAAATTAGTAAGGAAAAGAAAAATAAAGAAATTAAATTTTTTAAAACATTTATAGAAAAAAAATATTTTGTGTTGGTAAAGTACTGGCAATAAAGTGGGAGTCCATTAACTGGGAAATTCCTAAGCATATTGAGGATGGAATATTATTGTACTTCTAAAAAATGACAACAATTCAAAGAAAAATAGAAAGACATCTACTGATGCAGAGAAAGGTAAAACCCAGAAAAACAATATTCATAATATCTGAAAAATAAAAAAGAAGAGAACAAGAAAGTAAATATAATCTTACATATATTTCATACAAAAAGAGGTGAGAATATGTATCTCCCTCCTTTCTACCTAGGGGTAGACTGAAGAGAGTGAAATGTGGCATGTACTGTCATATGTTGTTAATGTATGAAATAGATTTAACAAATCTTTTTCAAAAAAATATTTGTTCCAGGGGAAGCCTTTCTGGGTAGATAAAAAGGATGCACATATTTGTAAATGAATTCAGTATATAAACAAATAATATTTTTTAAAATCTCTGAATATTTATCAAAATTCAAAAATTAAGAAAAGAAGTAAAATTCAAGGTTGAAGGAGTTGTGGAACAATTGTAAACAATGCAATGATAAAATTGCAAAATAATTAAGTCATTTTGCAAAACAATTTATAAATGATCAGCAAATAGCCATTTCCTCACAATCAATAATTCTAATGCTTAGAATTTGCTGAATTTAATCTAATTTAAAGAAAAATATTTTTCTATCTATATTAAAATGATTTGTTATTATATAAAGAAGGAAAGTGTGAGAATATAAAATGTCAATTTCCACTTTTCATTCAGGATCTGAGATTCAACAATACAATTAAGAATATGAAAGTAAGGAGCACAATTAAAAAAAAAATACTCCGTGGAAAATACAGAAACAGAAGGGAAGATCTATCTATCTATCTATCTGTATACATATATATGCATCAAACTATATAAGAAGAATTTTGAACAGAAACAAAAAAAATCAAATTAAATGTTTATAGGAATAAGTTTTAAAATGATCATTTGTCTTGATATTATTTTTCTTCTAAATTAAAATAAAGCAAGATTAACTGGTTTTATTAATATTTTATACTGAATTCATAATGAATCATTTACACTTGGAGAAACTAATTTTTAAAAAATATGTTGTCTTTTGGGGATATCTAGTAATGTCTAAATATAGATGTAATAAATTATTCCTACTTATTACTTTTAAATTAAATTATTAATTAAATTAAATTAAATTACCCTTAAAATTCTGATTTCCAGAATTCAGCAATGCTTTATTAACTCCTTTGACTTGATTTTATTTTTCTGTATTTGAAAGGAATAGCATTAAATTCTTTTAAAAATTATTTAATTCAAAATTTTCTCTTACTTAATCCAGACTTTGCTTGTCCTTAATCTAAATGATAGAAAATTTTCTTTTGGTATTCAGTCTTATTAGAAGATTTAAAAATTTAAAAATTAGAAGAAACACAAATGTTTGGGGAAAATTTTGTTTTGCTTTAATAATAATTTATTTCATTTTTTAAAAACTTGAAAAAAGTTTTAATTTAGAAGCTAATAGATAATGAGAACTTCATATAAGTATAGTGGACTAGACAGATCATTCATTGAGGATTCAGCACATTTGACAGTTCCAGCTTTGCCAAAAACTGTGACTTTTAATACAGTACTTATCTTCCATGAATCTAATCTCCTTCCTGGACCCAGAATGAAGTAGTGAATTGAATTCAGGTGCTGCCCTTAGGATGTAGACTGTCTTTTCTAGCTAATTCATAAGCAAGTAACTTAATGTTTCAGAGGTTCAGGCTCCCTTATTACATGTTGGTTGGAATACATTCACTATTTAACGCCAAAAGATTATTGGGAGAAGAAAAGGAATTTGGCTAACCTTAAAGCTTTACTTAGAGATAAAGTATTAGTATATTTACAAAGAAAAAATAATTTGGACAAAATGATCTCTAAGATCTCTTTTGCTTCTTCAACACATAGATTCTATGACTCTATATTCCATGACCAGTATTCTCATGCATTTCCAGAAATCTGATATAGACTAGAAACTGATTTCTGATTTTAATGAACTTTCAAAAAAATCTCTTCATTTTTTTCCACTGCTTCCTTAGGGGGAAAATTATTTCTTTTTAAAAAATCTTTAAGTAGTGGGTTATTGATTAATTAATTAGGAAAGGGGCCTATTAAATAGCATAGAACCAGGAGTGTGTTGATAAGGACTTATCAATGGTTTTTCTGAATACATTATACAAATGCATGTACAAATACGTACATATGTCCCATATACAAATGTATGTCTGCCTGCCTACATGTATATATATACATATGTATAATGTGTTTTGTGTATAACATTCAAAGTAGAACTTTAAATTCAATTAAGTCTTAAAGTCAGGCCTATTTTGTAGCATTTGTTGATAGCTGATGTGTAAATTCTCACACTAAAATTTTTTTTTTAGGTTTTTTTGCAAGGCAAACGGGGTTAAGTGGCTTGCCCAAGGCCACACAGCTAGGTAATTATTAAGTGTCTGAGACCGGATTTGAACCCAGGTACTCCTGACTCCAAGGCCAGTGCTTTATCCAGTACGCCACCTAGCTGCCCCTTAAAATTTTAACCAAAAAAAAAATTAACAGTAGAATCTCATAAGTCACTCAGGTTGACTTAAGCACAAACTTGTAAAGGATTTTTTGCCCAAGTAGAAATGATGCAGGAGCCAACCAATTAGTGTCTAACAATGTACTATCAAATATACTGTTTAATCAATCCAAGCATATCTCTCCACCTATCCAAAAGGAATTAGCACTTTATAAAGCATCAAAGTAAAGATAATGAAGAAAAGGAGAATGAAACCAAGCCTCTATATTGCTCTTGATTTGCAATTTCAAGACTAGTTATTCTATTTATTTTTCCAGAGCCTGATTCTTTACTTGATCCTTGGTAACTAGCCAATGCTGTTTTCTTTTCCCTTAGCTCCCTTTTCTGCTTTTCTGGCATATCATATTCTTCTTATATGCGAAATCATTTTTTGTACATCCATCTCACTACCTAGTTAAGGGTCATCAAGCATTTCAATCTACGAGCCTCTGACCTGTAGTTCAATCCAAAAATACAACCAGACACCTTTGAACTCTAAAAGAGTAATCCAAACAAAACATTTAAAATGGTATGAAAGAAACAGCTTAGGGAAGGCTTAATTCCCAAGCCTGACTTGGGAAAGAAAAAATACTAGGAAAAGCAGAAAGATTCAGAATAAAGCCAACTCTAGTATTCATATACAAAGAAACAAATAACAATATTCTTGTTTAAATAATTTGAGAAGGTCAAAGAATAAAGTAGATAGTTTACCATATACATAGGTTACCCTATGACCAAAAACTTCTTAGTTGATGACAGATTATCTTCTCTCTATTCTGATTTGACAAAAGAAGAGATAAAAGGGAAATATGTAGGCTAAGTCGACATTGAGATTCATGTAAGATTATCACTATCTCTTTGACATATATATTTACTGCAGGAAGAAGTACAGATAAGTCTTGAAGATGAATCACAAGCTATGTTCCTATGGGACTTCTTTGTGAAGTGAGTTATCCTAAACACAGAGCATCATCTAGAACTGAACTTTTTTTTTCAAATTTAAATGAAAAGCAACACTTAGGAATCCAGTTAGAAAAGCTCCAAATAATGAAATCTTTTTAAAGCTCCTAATCTTCAGCAATGAGCTTAAAAATATCTGCATTTCATTATCTCAACTTATATATTCTGTCAATAGCTGAAGTCTTCCTTGTTGCACTCAACCTAAAGAAAGCTTCCAACCCTCATATTCCTCATATTATGCAATTCTCCATTTTGCCTTTATCATGAACTAGCTTTTATACTATGTATTTGTGAGTATAGCATACAGCTTCTTTTCTTCCACTTCTCTAATATATTGCAAGCTCAAGTAAGGACTGCATTGGTTTTGATCATTCCAAACCAAGAACATAAAAAAAAATTTTTGAATAAATTTTTTTGTTGAAATAGTTGACTTATCTATGATACTGGGTTGATTTCATTAACCATTTTGAATTCTAACTCCATACCAGAGACTGATTTATATAGTATTAAAAATGGAATAAATAAATGAATACAAGCTTTTATGAAGCATTTACTATATGCCAATCTCTATGATAGTAGATGGGGATATAATTTGAAAGTAAGATAATTCTTGCTTTAAAGGAGTCTAAATTCTTATATTGGAGAAAACAACTCCAAGTAGGATGGAAAAGTTTTGACCCTTTTGACACAGTAGCAAAACAGAGCACAATGTATTTTCTTTAATGTCATTTCTGACTGATAAAAGTCATATCAGTTTGCGATGCTAATCATTTCACAGTTTCAATGACTTTGATAATGTGAACTTTCTTTTCTGATACTTTAACAGCTAGTTGTAGTGCTTGAAGGACAAGTTATTAAGTTGCATCTCAATAAGCTTTGCTTTTCAAAGCATGGTTCTGGCAGCATTGCTTTTAGTCCAAAGGCTCTTAAGTGCTGGCATGTGTATTGTCTCCATCAAGATTTGAGGAGAGATGGCAATAAAGGTACTAGTGGTGGTTTTATTTACTTGGTACATTATGTCTTCTATCTACCCCTCAGAATGCCTTGCTACTTCAGTCAGATGGTTGGCAAAGATGTCTGACACTTTGTGTATTGAAACTGCTTCTCTGAATGCTAACTTCAACTGGTTGTATTAGAAACAGGACCAGTGGCCTGGGAGTGTTACTACTTCCATGTGCTACTATTTCTTGTTTAAATAATTTGAGAAGGTCAAAGAATAAAGTAGATAGTTTAACCATATACATAGGTTCTCCTATGACCAAAAACTTCTTAGTTGATGACAAATTATCTTCTCTGTATTCTGATGTCTTTTGGTAATAGTTAATCAACAGTTTCTTTTTTGATGATAAGGAAAAAAGATCTGTTTTTCACAATGATTGATCCCCTCAGTCAAGGCTACAAGGTTAGAAAGGAAGATTTATTGGTGGAGGTGGCAGAGAGGGAAGAGGTGGGACATGATTATTGTAAAAAGTCTTTGCTTCAGGGTCCTGGGATATTCTCTCTATATTTTATCTGAAGTGAGATTAAAATGATACAGTTAGAAGGCTAGGGTAGTGTCAGGTTGTGAAGAACTTTGAATATTTATCAAAAGCATTTGAGTTTTATTTTAAAACTAGTAGGAAATTGCTGGATATTTCCAAGTAGATAAGTGATAATGAAAGATTGAGACATAATAAAAAACTACTAATAGTGGGATGACTAAAAAATAGAAAGCAAAGAATGTGAAGTAAGGAGGATTTCTTAGAAGGTCATTAAAATTTGCCAAATGGCAAAAGCTCTTATTCAGGTGGCAGCAGTTGAAAAAGAGATTTTTAAAACCAAATGACTGAGTGGTGAGGAAAAAAGGTAGATAATCTGGTTAAAATGACTAAAGATAATATCAAAATTAAAAGATTAAAGGAAATTCTGAATCATGTGAACAGCAAATGGAGGATTAGACACCATTTCTGATCATAATTTTTTTCTTAAAACTCTTCAAAATAGAAATTATTCACCAAAGATAAAGTTACATCAGTTCTCCATGAACATCCAGAATTCAAAAGAAAGTTCAAAAACAAAAGAATGTCACTTATTACCCTGAACTCAATTAGCAAACCTTCCCAACTTCACTACCAATAAATGAAGTGGTGAGGCTATACAAGCTCAGCTAAGGGCACAAAATCAACTTAAAACATAATCCACTAAGATGAGCTCCCCCTACATTCCCTCCATAACATCACTTAAAATATCACTTCAAATCAAATTTTAGAGTGGCAGAGCCAATGGAAGTTTACAGAGAGTTATTTTCCCAATCTAAGACAACATAGGAAGTTATAAAAAAAGTTCTATGATGTGGAAGAAGTTAGCAAGGATGAAACAATTTCAATGGAATTAAGTGATGGTGACAGAAGCAGCATGTAGTTTTTAGAACTCTAAAGTCAAAGATGGTGTGCATCTCTGTCAGCTTGTCAGAAACACCTTACAAGGTACCTCTGAGGTAGCACTTAGATACACCTCCATTGCCAAATTCACTTCCATGTCATGTATTTCAAGTACAGTGAGAATAACTTTTAGTCAAGAGGGAAGAGAGACCTGGGCAGCTAGATGGCTCAAGGGATAGAGGATCAGACTTGGGGTCAGCAGGATCTGAGTACAAATCTGGCCTCAGACAATTGATGCTTTCTAGCTGTGCGACCATGGACAAGTGACTTAATCTTAATTCCCTTAAAATTAAAAAAAGAGAGAGATAATAGAAGTTCTGAGGGTTAGTATCACTTCCAAAATCAAAGGATCAGGTACTCTGAAAATCAGTATCACTTCTCATTCCAAGGAAGGAGGGAATCTGAACAGTAGTATTTAGGCAGTACAAAAGGTTCAGGGTCCTCCCTTCCTGGGTAAAATCCAAAGTGAATACCAAGAAAGCAGTGTCCATAATTTTCACTGAAAAGGAAGAAAGTAAAGTAATTATTAAGAATTATTTTGCTCAATTGCATGCTAATAAAACTGACAATATACATAAAAATGATAAATATTTGCCAGCATAAATTGCTGAGATTAACAAAAAGAAAATAGAATACTTCAATAGTCCTATCTTATAAAAGAAATTGAATAAACTGTAAATCAATTATTTAAGAAAAAAGTTCCTTGGACCAGATGGATTCACAGTGAATTTGACCAAAGATTTAAGGAACATTTAATCTCAATTCTATATAAAGTATTTGAAAAAAAGATATAGATATATTTCTCTAATGAATAGTGATGCAAAAATTTTAAATAAAATACAAGCAAGCAGATCACAGCAATATATCAGCAAGATGATAAATTATGAACTGATAATTTATAACAGAAATTTACAGATGTTTTAACATTATGAAAATTATTAATATAATTTATCAAATTGGGGGCAGCTAGGTGGTGCAGTGGATAGAGCACTGGCCCTGAAGTCAGAAGTATCTGAGTTCAAATCCAGCCTCAGACACTTAATAATTACCTAGTTGTGTGGCCTTGGGAAAGCCACTTAACCTCATATGCCTTGCAAAAAAAAGTATAAAAAAAAGAAAAAGAAAAAAAGTTCCTTGGACCAGATAGATTCACAGTAAATTTGACCAAAGATTTAAAGAATGTTTAATCTCAATATATACAAACTATTTGAAAAAGGAACAAACTATAGATAAATTTCTCTAATGAATAGTGATGCAAAAAATTTAAATAAAATACAAGCAAGCAGATCACAGCAATATATCAGAAAGTTCATAAATTATGAACTGGTAATTTATAACAGAAATTCATCAGTGTTTTAACATTAGGAAAAATATCAGCAAAACTGATCAAATTGGGAGTGGCTAGGTGGCACAGTGCTTAGAGCACTGGCCCTGGAATCAGGAGTACCTTAGTACAAATTCGACCTCAGACACTTAATAATTACCTAGCTGTGTGGCCTTTGGCAAGCCACTTAACCCCATTGCCTTAGAAAAACCTAAAAAAAAATTGATCAAATCTATAATAATGATAAAAATATCAATAAGGAAAACATGCAGAAAAAGGTTTTTTTTTAATAAAAATAAGCATTGATCTCTACTAAAAGCTCTGGAAAACATAGAAATTAATTGAAGCACTCTTTTTTTTTTAGGTTTTTTGCAAGGCAAACAGGGTTAAGTGGCTTACCCAAGGCCACACGGCTAGGTAATTATTAAGTGTCTGAGACTGGATTTGAACCCAGGTACTCCTGACTCCAGGGCCATGAAGCACTCTTAAAATGATGAATAGAATCTTTGTGAAGCTAAGAGTAAGCATTACCTATAACAGAAATGAACTTGAAACCTTGCCAGTAAGATCAAGAGTAAAAAAAAAAAAAGATAGTATCACCCACGAGAAGTCAGGTGTGCATCTGAACATTGATTGAGAGCCAGGTTGAAAAGATGTGACATGAACACTTAGTGCCTTGAAAGCCAACACTTAATGTCCTGAAAACCATCTCTTCACTTTATTGTTGAATATGCAGACTTTTATAATAAAACTTATCTCAGACATGACAAGTCAGATGGAACCCAGCTGCATAGCTTCCCTGATTAAATTTATGATATTTATCCTTCAAAGCCTGTAGACTTCTTTATCAGAAAGTTTCCCACACCTCTAGCTCCACAGATGTTTAGATCAGGCTTCACTTCCATTTAATGAGCAAGAATACATGCATATCTCTGGTGACCTTTGTCACTAGACACATCTTCACTCCTGGGGCTGACCCTCAACAGGATAGTAGTTAACATTATAATTCAATAATTCTCTAGACATGAAAGACATAACAGTAAGAACAGTAAAAGAAACTAAAGGAGTCAAAAAAGCAATAAGGATGCAAAGCCATCACCTTTTGCATGTGGTGTGGTGGTATACATAAAAAAACCTTAGAGAATCAACTAAAATATTAGTTGCTGCAATTAACAATTTTAGCAAAGTTGAGGACAAAAAATAGACCAGCAAAAATCAACAGCATTTCTGTATATTACAATCAAAAGCCAGAAGGAAGAGATAGAAATAGAAATACTATTTATAATAATGGGAAACAATACTTGGGAGTCTACCTGCCAAAACAAATCCTATTTGAACACAATTCCAATATTTCCTTCTGCACACACACACAAAAAGACAGAATTGAAGGTATATTAATTGTTCAAGGTTAGGTTGAGCCAATATAATAAAAATGACCATTCCTCCTATAAATTTACTCATTTAGGGTAACACCAAGCTACCAAAGAATTATATTATACAACTGTAAAATACAGGAAGAAAAATTTTGTGGAAAAAAGGCAAGATTTTCAAGGAAATCAAAGAAAAATATGTTAAGAATACTGAAGTAGCAATTCTAAATTTCAAACTGTATTACAAAGAGGTCATCATCCAGATAATCTGGTGCTGACTAAGAAATTGAGTGTTGGATCAATACAATAAGTTGAGCACATAGTAGTAAATAACCATTGTAATCTACTATTTAATGAACACAAATACCTAAGTTTTGGGGAATAGAACTTACAACTATTGGACAAAAATTTCAGGGACTACTTGAAAAGAGTTTGGCAGAAAATAAGCATTCACCAAAATTTCACATCATATACTAAAATTGGGTGAAAAATACAAATTATTTAGACATAAAATGGAATTTGTAAATTAATGAGGCAGAAAATATATATTTTTAAAATATTTCATTTACATATTGAAGTTTTCTTTGATTACTGCTTCTCTCTTGCCCTCTAAGATCTATTTCTGTTTTTTAGAAGGCATGAATATTAGTTTATTGCATTTGAATTACCTCTTTTTAAAAATTATTTATCCAATTACATGTAAGATAGTTTTCAATAATCATTTTGGCAAGATTTTTTATGTATCACATTTTTCTCATCCCTCCATTCCCTCCCCTTTCCATGACAATGAGTAATCTGATATAAGTTTTACATATACATTCATGTTGAACTTATTTCCATATTATTCTTGTTGTGAATGAAGAATCAGAATAAAAAAAGAGAAGAAAAAACATAAAACAAATTTTAAAAATTGAAAATTGTAAGTTTTGGTTTGCATTCAGACTCCATAGTTCTTTCTCTGGATGTGGATGTCATTTTCCAACAGAAATCTTTTAGAATTGTCCGTGATCACTGTATTGCTGAGAAATCCAAATAGTTGATCATCACATAATATTTCTGTTAATGTGTACAATATTCTCCTGGGTCCATTCACTTCACTTAGCATCATTTGATGTAAATCATGTCCAGGTTTTTCTGAAATCCTTCTTCTCATGATTTCTTATAGAACAATAGTACTCCATCACAACCATATACCACAGTTTCTCAAGTCCTTTATCAAGTCAATTCCTCAAGAATTTCCAATTCTTTCCTCCAGAAAACAAGAAATGTAAATATTTTTGTGCACATGGGTCCTTTTCCCTTTTTTATATTCTCTTTGAGATACACAATTAGTAGTGATATTGAATATATAGCTTTATAGTAATTTTGGCATAGTTCCAAATTACTGTATATAATTATTAGATCAGTTCACAGCTCCTCCAACAGTGCATTAGTGTTCCAGTTTTCTCACATGGTGTTTTCTCAAAGTATGTTCCAGTATTCTCCAACATTTAGCACTTAACATTTTTGTCTTATTTGACAAGATATATTATGAGGTGACAGCCCAGAGTTATTTTAATTTGTATTTTTATAATTAATAATTATTCAGAGCATCAAAAAATTTAAATCATAGATGATGGAAAAATTTATGAACAAACAAGAAATGAAAAGTTTTATAGGATATACAATGGACAATTTTGATTACACAAAATTAAAAAATGGTTGCCCAAGCAAACCTAATGCAACCAAAATAAGAGGGAAAACAGGATCACTGGGGTTTCCCAAATATAGATTGAATTTCACAAAAATTTAAGGAACTGAAACAAATTTTTAAAGATAAGATTCTTTCCTCAATTTATAAATAGTCAGAGTATATAAATAGAAAAATTTCAGAAGAGATCAATGTTATCAGACACAGCAAAAAATTCTCTTAGGTTCACCTGATTATAGAAAGGCAACTTAAAATCAACTTCACATCTATCAGTTTGGCTAATGTGACAGAATAGGAAAAAGACAAATATTGGAGGGAATGTGGGAAAATTCAAATGTTGATGTGCTCTCGGTGGTGTTATGATCTAGTCAAACCATTCTAGAGAACAATCTGGAACAATATCTAAAGTGTTACAAAAAAATAAGTATGCCCTTTGACCCTGCAATAACAAATCTAAGTTTATATTTCGGAGACCAAAGGAAACAAAATAGAATTAAAAATATTCAAAGTAGTTCTTTTGTTGGTGTCAATTAAGGGAAAGTTGAGAAGATGTCCATCATTAGGGAAATGAGTAAAAATATTGCTATATATACTTGTGATGGCATACTAATGGGCTACAAGAAATGATAAACAGAATAAATTCAGAGAAACCCTGGAATACTTACATGAGCTCACATCAAGCAGTGTGAAAAAGACTAGGAGAATATTGTACATAGTAAGAAAGTTGATCAACCATTAAAGACATAGCTATCCTGATCAAGACAATGATCCAAGACAATTTCAAAGAAAACATGACTAAAATGCTATCCATCTCCAGAGAGAGAGAGAATTTATGAACTGTAGATTTAAATATATTTATTTTGTACTTTATTTTTCTAATGTTTTTGGAGGGGTACATAATATTTTCCAACATGGCTAATATTGAAATGTTTGGTATGACCTCACAAGTATAATTAAACTCTAAGGACTTGTCTTCTCAAGGAAGGAGAAGGCCTGGGACAGAATAAAAGTATTTGGATATCAAAAAACATTTAAAAGATTAAAAATATTTATATGTAATTGAGAAACATTTGACAAAATGAAAATAATAGTTTTAATAATCTATCCACATCACATTCATCATACCTTTTTTCTAGTACCATGAAGACCATACCCAAAGCTTCAAAAGTTATTCCTGGTTGGAACAAATATTCAACCAATAATATTCCATCAAGAGTAAAATTTGATCAGGAACCATCATAATGTTCCACCAGACTTGAAAACTGTAAACAGTTTGTACTGGGGCAGACAACCAGGTAACACCAGAAATTCAGATAACAGCCTGGAGCACTAGCACTGAAAAGCTCTAAATGACTAGAGCCAGAGAATTTAGGAATAGGGGAAATAGGACAGGACACATTTCTGGGAAGTTGGATGTTAATATTGGTTAGACAAGTGAATATGTGGGGGTGGGGGTGGGGAGAGCTGTCAGGACAAAGTTCATTTATCCTGAAAGAAAGAGCAAGAAATCAACTAGGTGCAGTTTTGAGCACAAAAAGTAATTTGGGACAGAGAATAACATTGGAATACCATGAATTCTCCAGCATGGATAGAGACTGAGAAGGTTTTAGATCCATTTCTTAAGGAAACAACTATCAGAATACAGGAAGTCAAAAACTTAAAGATAAAGGAAATTAAAATGAGGAGGGAGGAGTAGAAGACTGTAATTCTCAAAAATCTTGAATATAAAAATATAAATTTACTATAAGAATCCATAAATGGTCAGACTCGAGAGAAGCATGTAATGACGTATGGGATTTGATATTGGGCAAAGGGACTAGAACTAAGAGAACAATGTACATGTCAAAATAACATTGTGAGATGAACAACCTTGATGGAAGCAGCTCCTCTCAGCAATTCAGAGAGCTAAAACAACTGTATTAGACTGGCTATAGAGAATGTTATGCCCATCAAGAGGAAGAAAAACAAAACAAAACACACACACACACACACACACACACACACACACACACGCAACAACAAGCAACTCTGCAGAATCTGATGAACACTTTATAAAAATTATCTTTAATCCTAATCCCTCAATCTAAAAATTATTACTTTATAAACATGTGTATTAAAATATGCATGTAGAGTGCTTAATCTGACTGTTCACCACTGAGGGGCAGGGGGATGGGAAGGGAACATGGGAGGAAATTTTGTATCTTATAAATATTTTTATGCATATTGATGAAAATGAATAAATTTAGATAAAAAAGGAAAAATGTAAATTATAGGGTATGGAGCTCCATTAAGTAGTCAGCGAAGGCAGGGGCAGCCCCTTCTCCATCTGGTCCTGGCTTCCTGGTACTAAGTGCCTAAGTAGCAGGATGACCAGGAGACCCAGGCACAGCATATATAGTAGTGATGAGCATGAAGAAGAGATGGAGATGTATGATCATTACTACTTTGAACTACTTCCCAAGACTGGGAAACATCACTTGGGTAAAACAAGTTCTACCTGAGAGGAGGATGAGAAACTAAAGAAGTCAGTGGAACAAAATGGAACAGATGATTGGAAAATTATTGTCAATTTTCTTCCTAATCAGACAGATGCACAGTGCCAGCATCGATGGCAAAACTACTAAAATCTGTGCTAATCAAGGGACTGCTATTGGCAGAACTATTCATTGGTCCAGTCATTCTGGAAAGAAATTTGGAATTATGGCCTCAAATTAACTTATCTAGGCCGGCTATTTGATCCAGTGATAATGCTACTTGTAATGAAAGAAAGAGAAAAAAGACTAGCATATAACTTAATATAGATTTTTTTTTGGTTATGGCAAAGAATGGAAAATGCAAGAGGCTTCAACAATTGGGAAACAATTGAATAAATTGAATTATTAATACAATATAAATTAGTAGAACATTATTATACTGAAAGGAATAACAAAAGGAACTGTTTTTGAGATACTTGAGAAGACTTCTATAAACTGATGTAAGGAGAACCAAGGGAACAATTTCTACAATAACATTTTTTTGCGTAAAGCTCTGTTGTTAATAAAACCACCACCCACAATTTCAGAAGGCAAATGATGAAGCACATTACTTACAACCTAAGAAAGAGGTGATGAACCCAAAACACAGATTGAAACATTAAACATTTGGGATATGACCAATATAAAATTTGTTTTGCTTGATTATGTGCTTTTATTACATGGGTTCTCCCCCACCTTTTTATTTCCACTGTAGTTGTGGGAAGAAGAGGAGGAGATTAAAGATGACAAAAATGATAATGAAAAGAAAGATAGAAAAGAGTTATATTCAAGCATTTTAAAAATACAGATAATAGGCAAGTAAGAGTAGAATAATTCATATATAAGCAGGACAGTTTTGAAAGTTACATGTTGAATTGATAATACTTTTAAAAGAAAAGCTTATTGTGCATAATAGAAATTCTTAGTTTCATATATAATTCTCTTCTTTTTTACTTTACTGGTTACTTGGAAATGTCTATTTTATTTGGTATTTAAATTCACAATAAAAAATAAAAAGTAAAAAAAAAATTAAAATCCAGCATGGCATTGATTTCTACTATTATTTCCATGGACTATGTGAGTCTAAAGCTCTATAAAATTATAAATATATATATATATATATATATATATATATATATATATATATATATATGTTTGTGACTCTGTGTGTGCGTGTGTGTGTGTGTGTGTGTGTGTGTGTGTGTGTGTGTGTGTAAAAGATGGGGAAGGAGAATCCCTTTCAGCAGCAATATAGAAACAAATGTCATTGGGCATTATCACCATTTGCTAAGAGAACCAGAGAAAGGTTTCCAAGGCCTTGGGTAGATAGATACTACATGGAAAGTTTATAGAATGAAATTGACAAGAAACACAGAATGAAATAATGGAGATATCTCTAGCAATGAAGGGATTTTCATCATTAATGAAATCATAAATTCACCAGTTTTCCTAATATGCACACACATTATTCAAAAGAACTAAACATGATTTTAAATTGGACCATCTCTAAATAATACTTCCAAAAGTATTGTTCTTCAGGAAACATCTTTGTAAAACAGGAAAGAAACATTTTTCTCTCTTTTGCCCTCAATTAAGGAAAGCAATTTTTCTAATAGATTTGATGTGATTTGCATACTTCTTTGTACATCTATCAATCATGGTTCCTATTCCTGGGAGTTCAATTTATTACTCACCCCTCAATCTTTGTTTACATTCATCTAAGTTCATCAACCTACCCTTTTTGGATAAGAAGATTGGAAAATTCAGCTTAGCTAATTCAATAGAAAACTAATGAATTAAAGGAATACAATTTTCTTTTTTTACAAGTGCAAACAGCAGTGTTGAAAAGCAAAGTAAGAGGCAAATTAGATAGTATATAAAATATTCCCAAATGTTTATTAGCAAGTATTAAGAATTATATCTAGTGAACACAGGCTATTGTTTGAATAGAAATGCTAAAAAAAGTATTTGAAAGCATGTTTTTAAGTAGGTAAAACATTTTTTATTGATACTATTAATTTTCTTAGCAAACCCTCTTATCTAGTTATAGAGTAAAATTTAACTTCTACTAAGTTGATCTAAGTTATTATAGATTTTGGCTTACTGAAGTCAATTAATTGGGCTTTAAATTTCATAATTTTTCTTTCACTGTAAAATAGGTGTATCACATCCATCAAATTAATTTGAAAATTGTATAACCGTCTATATAAGAAAGCTTCACTTTCTTTTTCAGCATGCAAACCTTTTCTTCAAGATTTATGACTTTGAAGGAAGCAATATATTTAAAATCCTAGAATATTTATGAAGGAATCCAGAAGTCCTGTAAAGAAAATATACTCTTTAATTAAGTAGGTTTTAGTGAGGAAAACATTTTGTGTCAAATAAGGAATAAGCAAGTAACACAAAAAGTCCTAACTATTTTGTAAATCTTGAAGGATCTAACACTTTAAAAAGGAGTTGTTATCAACATCATCATTACCATCATCACCATCATCGTTATCATTACATCACCACCATCACAACCCTTCTCTTCCTTCTCTTTATGTCAGTTCAATTTTAGCTATAGTATCTATCTATCTATCTATCTATCTATCTATCTATCTATCTATCTATCTATCTATCTATCTATCTATCTATCTATCTATGTATCTATGTATCTATGTATCTATGTATCTATCTATCTATCTATCTATCTATCTATCTATCTATCTATCTATCTATCTATCTATCTATTACCCTAACCATATCTCAATACTCTGCAGCAGTTATAAGACATCTAAGGTAATTTCTGTCTTCCTCATCAGGAAAACTAGTGCTAAGAATGATTATTGGACTAATTGTTGGGTCAGGGTTTTGATTGTTGATTTCTTCATTAGAAGTGAGTCCTTGGAGGACAAAAACACTCCATTTGTCTGTTTTTTTGCATTTTCAACACTTAGTACTATGTCTGGATTGATTCAGGTGCTTAATAAATGTTTGTTGATCTCTAAGCATAAGACATCCTTTTACCTTCTCATTTCAAACTTTGGTATTGCAAAAACTTACATAAAAATCACATATACAACATATTTAACAGAGGCAAACATGTATTATCTGCATTTTCCCTTTTTTCATTGGACAGCAAAAGTTAAAATATTTGCTCAGGATCAGAACTAGATTTTATACACAGCAGTGGGAGGATTTGAAATTAGGTCTTGTTAATTGTCATTATGTCATTCTGACTTTATTTGTATTGCCTCATAATAAAGGTAAACTGAAGTGAAAAAATATAAATTATAAGGGGAGAAAATTAGAGGGAAAGCATTGAAGATACAATAAATTATAGAAGCATAAAATTAAAAGAGAGGAATAAGTTCTTGAGGAATGATAATGAATTTAGTTTTAGAAATGAAATGTTAATGGCATGTAGAAGTAGGGATGTACTGTTAGGGAACTGGAGATTCATATATGAGGTTGAGAATAGGACTCCTACATTCAGAACCCATGTCCATAAAGATGACAGTTTAACTACTGATACTAAATTATTTGTCAAGTTATAGAATTTAAAATAAAAATATGAAGGAACTGAGGATGGATAATTGAGTAATAACTCCATTATGAAGTCAAGAATATTACACCTCTTCTAGTGAATAATTGAGAGAGCAGTGTTACATGCTTAATTCTAAGGAATTGAAGATTAATATTGTTATGTGTAAGCAGAGTATTTGTAACTTTTAAAAATAATGTTTATTATTTCTTCTGTTTCCAGTATGATCACATTGATTCCATATATCTTTCTCCTTTCCTCTCCCAGTGTTAGGCCATGTTTTAGAAAGGAAAAGTCAGTACAACTGATCAATGCATTGAAAAAAAATATGCACAATGTATAACACCTGGAGTTCTCCCACATCCATGATTGGTATAATCATGGCCATATGAAGGGCATTAGTGGTATCCTCTCATATCTCTTTACCCAACTCTTCCTAGACATATAAAATTTTGTCACATTTAATTTTGGGGGCATTTTAATTGTTCTTTTCATTTATTTCATTGTAACTACGGTGTGTAGATTTTTTAAATACTTACTTCTTTCTACATTAGTTCATGTAGATTTTTCCATGGTTTCCATGGTTCCATCATATTCATCATGAGCATATTCTGTGGCTCAGATGTGTCAAATATGTAAACAGTTTTAAGATTTCCCTGAAATGTCATTCAGGTGATATCCCTTAGTCCCTAATAACCTAAGTGAGCAATTTAAGTTTATGTAAGTGAAAATCTACACTAAAACTTGAATACATTATTATTAAATTATACAGCTTCACAATGGCTATATTAGATAAGTGCTATCCACATTTTCCATGTGAGGAAAATGAGGAACTTAGAAGCTAAATGATTTGCTCAGAATCATAGCTATCCAAGCTGTCAGAATCATGGTATCCAATAAACAATTCAAATTTAGAGCTTTCTAATTGCAAGTTCTACACTCTATCCTCTAAATCTCTATCCTCTATATCCTCTATCCCTTATAACTCACTGTCTTTCTAGTTATTATGCACGAATAACAAGTGGAATAATATTAAAACTCTCCAAAACAGTTTCTAATCCATCTACTCCAGTCCCTGTGAGTTCTGTGTGTAATTTCACTTTTAGCACTCTTAAATTCAGTGGACACTAATATCATATCTTAACCAAATCTGTTTATGTATATACTATATACTTTTGATGCATGACAGACTATGTTCAGTAGACAGACCAATCATACTGATAGTTTGATTCAATAGAAATGTATTAAATGCTTGCAATATGAAAGAGAGTAGGGGCATAGATGGAAAATAGTTCCCATTGTCAAGAAGATTAAATTCTATAAGAAAACTGTAATATGAATTCAAAATAAATAAAATCTTTCATTTAAAAAGGGCAATATGTATAACAAAACATATACTTAAAATTACTATAAAGACAACATGGATACAAAGTAAGAAGTTTTCTGAGAATTATATTTATTCTAACTATCTCACATTACAGGTGAGTATGAACATTTTTAATTGCCCAAGGTCAGACAGGAAATACGAAGCAGAGGTAAAAGTTGAACCTGTATCTTCTGACTTCAATCCTGGACTCTTATACCAAGAAATAAAATGTCATCTCCAATCCATGTACAGGAAATTTAATTCCCACATTTGGAAATGTAAGATAAAATAATTAGAAAGTTATCACATTCTTGGTGGGGGGGCAAGGAAATCCTACAAAATGTCATTGTAAAGAAGATGCAAAATAAATATATTAAAGTAGATACTGAGGTGACTGAACTACAATTGTTTGACAGTCTCTAATTCTTTCCTATTTAACATTTTTATGAATGACTTCTCTAAAACTAAGTTTATCCATTAAAATAATAACATACTTTGGAAAGATTTACTAGTGTACTCTAGTGAATCAGGATCTGGAAAAATCAGGAAATGTGCAAAATTAATGATTTGTAATTAATAAATGTATAAACAAGAAGTCATACTTATGAATATGGGTTTTTAAATAAATTGGACAGGCAATGAAGATGATATAGCTTAACAATAGCACATAAGAAAATAATTTTTCAATTTTAGATCACTACAAATTAACATATTGACAATTTGACATAGTTGTCAAAAAGGTAATGAGGTATTTTCAGGCATGTTCAGTCTTGTTGGAACTAAATAATACTGAATTTCTTTTAATCTGATTGTACTTCAAGTATTTTGTATATTCTTAAATTGATGTTAAAAGAAGGTCATTGATAACCTGGAGCACTTTCCTAGAAAGATGAATGGCAATGCAGTATGAAGGCTAACAAATTAAACTTGAAATTAGGAAGTCCTGAGTTCAAATACTGTAAAAACATTCAAATGCTCAGAAATGAGTCTGAAAAAGTCATGAATTTCTTTGAACCTCAATTACCTAATCTAAAAAAGTAGAAAAATCATAAGTATAAATCACTAGACTGTTGTGAAGATCAGATGAGATACCATATATAAAACATTTTTATGACCTTAAATCACTAAATGAATAGGAACCATTATTAGGTAAGAATTTTTCAAATCATTTTAAATGAAGAACAGTCAGAAAGCTAAACAAGTCTAGCCAGGAAGACAGATATGAGAGAAGAAAAATAACTCTCTAAAGGGCTGACATGGGAAAATATCTTTAAATTATACACAGGACAGAACTATTATCAATATTTTCATGTTACTGTGTACAGGGGCAAATTTTAGCTAAAAATCCATACTACTAAATATGGATTGAAGTTTTATTATTACCCTCAGTCTTCAAAGATTCAATTTAATATTTTCTTTCAGCAATGGTAAACTCACTCCCTTATGTATGCTTCCTTTTGTTGAAAGCTGCCTTTTTTCCATTCATTATTATATATTCATTTATTTATTTGATTTTATGGATGTAAAGCAAAGTTAGTTACATGTTTTCTGACAAGTAGAATTCCCCAACATTAGATAATTTCTTTCAAAGTCATGAATTTCCCTTCAATGTAAATGTTTAATCCAGAATTGATTCATTTATGATATTAGTAACAGCTTTATCATACTCTGTATCATACTAGTGATCTTTGTTGCTCTGTGAAATAATGAAAGGAAATATCAAAGAATGTTGTAAGATTTCACAAAAACATCCATCTTTGCAATATAAAACTTGTATTGAAATCCACAGAACACAGTAAAAAGTGAGTGGTTATAGGGAATGACATTTTTCCTTCTCATTAAAGGTCAAATCTAATTGTAATCAGTCAAAAATAACAATTCTTCATTTTTGTGTTTGATTCTATTCATAGAAGCAAAAATCTGAAACAAAAATCTTCTAAAGAGAAATGAATTGGGAAAAAAAGTTTACTTAGAGAAAGAGTAGCTATTTTATGAAATTAAAATATTACATTATTGAAATTTTAAAGATTAGAAAATAATTTAACAGACAGAATCATTCAAGTATATCATCTCTTATTAATGACACAAATCAGTAACATTACATGATACTTAAATGTACTGAAAAATAGCATTTTGTGACTGACAAAATAATTTGACTGTAAAAGACAGAATCAGTCCCTCTCAGACTTGCAAAACATGTTCCTAAAATTCCAGAACAATCTATAAATCAAACAAAATTTAATACCCCTGTTCATCAAAGTAAACTTTTCTATGAAGATTTTAATAAGACCTTCTTAGTTTTCCTTTAAACTCTGTATAAAACTCATTAAGACTTTTTTGAATACCCTATACAGTAAGCCAGCAAGAAAAATAAGTATATGAAGTTTTGAAATGATAATTTTTTAACTCAAGAAAGAAAAAGATACAAAATATTTATTTGAGCCATTTTATGTGTCAACAATATGTTCTGGCACACTTAGATAGTCTGGAAATCTGTTTGAGGACCATTGAAATACAGAATTTTAAGAAGATGACTCCTGTGCTAATGCTAATGTTGACATCCACAAGTTATATGAGGGCCAGGATGAAATTGAAGCATATTCTTCATCTGTGAATTAGAATTTTAGGATTTTTTTTTTAAAATTCACCAACTGGCTGCTCAGTCTCTTGACTGCCAACTTCATATCTTTGTTCCTGAATGTATAGATAGAAGGATTTAAGACAGGGGTAATAATAAAATCTACAATAGCAAGAAATTTATCCACTGGCATTGTAGGAAATGGCCATACATAAACAAAGATACATGGACCAAAGAAAAGGACCACCACACTGATGTGAGCTGATAGAGTTGAGAAAGCCTTGGACAATCCATTAGAAGAATATTTTTGAACAGTGACTAAAATGTAAATGTAGGAGATGAACAAAAGGAACACAGTGCCAATGGAGATGAAACCACTATTAGCAGTGACAATGAACTCCAACTTATAAGTGTCTATACAAGCCAATTTGATGAAACGAGGAAGGTCACAATAAAAGCTGTCAACTTTATTAGGGCCACAAAAAGGCAAATTTATCACAAAAGCCAACTGGGTCAGAGAGTGTAGGAGACCAATGACCCAAGCAGACATCTGGAGAAAAATGCATAGTTTTGGATTCATAATAGTCAGATAGTGGAGAGGTTTACAAATAGCAATATATCTATCAAAGGCCATAGAAATGAGTAACACCATCTCAGTTCCTCCCATTAAATGAATAAAGAATATCTGGGTGATACAACCTTGGAATGATATGGTTTTATGTTCATAGGAAAGGTCATAAATCATTTTGGGAACTACAACTGTGGGGAGACACAAGTCAATAAATGATAGATTAGCCAATAGAAAATACATAGGAGACTGTAATTGAGGGTCAGAAGTCACTGCGAATACAACGAGGAGGTTTCCCAAAACAATGGCAGCATAGAATATGGAGGAGAAAACCAGCAGGAGCTGTTGCATGGTCCAAGAACTAAAAATTCCCACGAATACAAACTCTGACACCATCGAATGATTCAGTTCTTTCATCAGACTATTTTTATACCTAAAAGTAAGAAAATGAGGATGAAATTAAAGCAACTCTATTTCAAAAGGTGTTTTATATTAAAATTTTAATATTCCATATAGTATATGAAGTTGTGGAAGCAGAAACAAAGATGATGGAAAAATAGGAATAAGTATGGTAAAGTCCAAAAACTTATCCAAACAGATCTAGAAAAGGCACCAATTGAATCCTGATATGATAAGTTCAAGAAAAAGTCACAATGAATTATTTTTGCTAATTTTGTCTAAGGGAGATAGAGCTATGTGGACAATGGCTATGTTAGACAAGAGTGCTGAACATAGAACATATCAAACAAGAGATAACTTTTACAATGAAAGAAAAAAATGTGTCTGATCCATGTTGTGATCCCCAGACTCATTTCAGGGCAATACAAAGATAACAGGCACCAACTGGTAGTTTGGTAATCCACCACTAAGTTACAGGTCCCAAATCTAAGGGAAAATGAGGAAACAACTTTAAGTAAGTGTGGAATTAGTTTCTTGGCAAGACGCTCAGAGTAATATAAGAACACATTAATAACAATATTGTGAGATGATCAGCCTTGATTGAAGCAGCTCCTCTCAGCAGTTCAGATAGCTAGGACAATCATATTAGACTAGCTATGGACAATAGACACCATCCAGAGGAAGAAAACAAAGCCAAAACAAAACAAAACAAAAACCCTTCAGAATCTGATGAATACTTTATAAAAATTATTTTATGTATCACTTTCCCTTATTCCTAATTCCTCACACTGAAAATGACTACTCAGGGGGTGGGAAGGGAGGGTAGAAGGAAATTTTGTACCTTTAAAATATATGAATGCTGAAATTTTTTAAAATTACTAATAGAGAAACAAGTTCAAAAGCAAAAACAGGTCCACAGCAGTTTCATTTTTACCACTTGCTCAGCCTATAGAATAATAACCAAGATGAAAATACCAAAATAAAGATTTGTCTACATTCTGTCACTCTGAACCAATGTATTTTTCAGATTGTTGATGGAAGCTGAATCCATGAGTATGCTACAGCCATACACAAACCCAGGTCATGAACTTGTAGGGACATTAATCAGACTTTGTTCTGGTTCAGACCATTTTGGGAACACCTAATTCCTATTGCTTCCCACGTTAAATTTCCACTAAGATCTCGAAATAGTTAGAAAATAGCAGTAAGATCAAACCAAACTTCTATCCTAAGGACCATTCCAGAACTTAGTCCTAATATAAAGTCTGAAGTTGGGAAGTATGATAGAAAAGGATCCCACCATAAAAAGTCATTTTAGTAATAGAGAAAGTCAAGAAATCAATGCAGAAATCAATGAATCCTAAATATCCATGAGCCAAGTCTCAAACTCCCAACAGACAAACACACACACACACACACACACACACACACACACACACACACACACACACACACAAACACGCAGACAAATGCACAAAAAGCAGTTTGGTTGCAACTTCAATCAGAATATCTGGAAGTGAGGAAGCATCTGTTTATGAAAGATTTAAAAAGATTTTTATCGATAAAGTAAAAAATTCAAAGAAAAAATTTATAAAAATTTGGAGCTAAACAAGAAAGAATTTTAAGAAAATTAAGTTGTATATGACAGTTATAAGCCTTAGTCAACAATAAATTTTAAAATAAAAAGCATGAAAATTTTTAACAAATATATAAGATAAGAACTGACTACTCATTGAACTATTTGAATGTTTAAAAAGAGCCTCAACATCATATTTCAATAAATATTCCAATAAACCTGCCCAGGTCTCTTAAAACCAGAGAGGAAATTGGAAATTGAAAGCATCTATTGGTCACATCCAGAAAAAAACCCCAAAGTCCCATGAGTTTTATTGTTAAAATCTAGAATTTTCAGATCAAAGCAAAAATTTAGCAAATTTCCATAAATAGGTCGCAAGCAGAATAGCACACTATTTAGTAGCATTACATAGAAATGAGAAGATTAGAATATAAACCAGACAGTATACAGCCAAGAATTAGTAAAATAAATATAATTCTACAAAAGAGAAATGAATCTTTAAAAAAATAGAGATTTCTAAACATTACTGATAAAAGGGAAGAGCTATGTAAAATTTGTGAAATATAAATGAATAATAATAAAAGCATAAAGAAAAATAAACTATGTGTTAAATAATGCAAGTCTCTCTGAATTTATGATCCTTGGGATACATCAAGGGACTATAAATAGAAAAAATATTCAGAATAATTCTGTTTTCTCCATGACAAGAGAAGAATGGAAACAGAGAGGAAGAGTTAACTCAGAGGTAGAGATAACAGAAAGGAACATTAGGGAAAGTGATCTCAAATAATTTGAATACACAAATATACAACTATACAAACAAGAAAGAAGGGGTTACAGTGGAGGGGAATGAATGGCATTGGAAATTCACTTATCTAAACTGGTCAATTAGAAAAGAATACCCACAAGTAAACAGCTGGTTAGAGAAAGAAATGGAAGTAAGAGGGAAATGGAAGGGGAGAAAGGGAGTAATAAGCATAGAGTGACAAAAGATTTAATCCTACCAAAACAAATTCTAAGGCTGCCAAAAAATACTCACAGTCCTTTTTTGAAGACAAAGATTGAAAACCTAATGAGAGTGCTATGCACTTGGGAATGCAATGGGAATAATAGAAATAATAGGAATAAATTGTGACATATAAATAAGATGGAATAATATTTTGCTGTAAGAAATAATGAAGGGAATTTTTAAGGGAAATTTGGGAAGGATATATGGAAAATACAGAGGAAATTGAATAGAAGATAAAAATAGTTTTGAAACAATTAGAAGCTGAATTATGCAATGATGTATCATGATTTCAGAGGATTAATGTTGAAAGATGCGACATACAAAAATCTGAAGAATGAGATATATTTTTTGGACATGACCAATGTGAGGTTTGTTTAGAGTGAATGTACATGCTTGTAACATGTAATATACTACTTTGAAGGGCAGGAAGATTTGGGATAGGAGGGAGAAAGGATTAATTTCTACTGAAATATATGCATGCATAAACATAGACTATGAATTACATTTAAATATATTTATTAACTAAGTTACAAAATACAGACAATTATTCTTATTTTAATATAATTCCTAAGAAATTTGGTAAATATGTGTATGTCAATGGGTCCCAAATCTTGGATTTTCTATAACTCCATGAAAAACAATCTCTCAGTCAACAAATCTAATTTTATTATCTAACTCAACAGATTCCTTAGCCATTTTTCCTTAATACTGTTCAATATATTTGCTCATTTACTTCAGGATTAGCATTGCTCATTCTGATATTTTTATTGAAAATTAATGGTGGAACAACTGTTAAGTAGGCTTCTGATGGTTTAGGGAAATGTGATTTAATGATTTTGAAATCTGAATACTTCAGTAGTCTTATGGATCAAATGACATAATGCATTTTCTATATTTTGGAAACACTAAAGTGCATTGCAAATTTTTATTATTTTTTAGTCATCAATAAAAGTTTAGTAAATGCTTGTTGTGTTCTAGGACTACAATAGCTGAAACAATATATTTAAATAGCTAAAGACAGGGATTCTGTGGAGACAAAGTGCTAGTAATGAAAAATTTTATGAAAGATGTCTTCAAAACTGCAAGCCTTCTGTCTGAATGGTTAGAACTGCTAGCAACAAATTTAGGGAAATAACTTAATTATCTTTTATTGCAATTGCTTCACTCAACAGATGTTTATTAAGATCCTAGTGACTAAATGTTATAATTCTGCTACATTCCAAAATTTCCTCGTCTTTATCAATTAAGCTTTTTGTAAAGCAATTCAATAAATGACGTTAACATTATTTTAAAAGATATCAGAAAAAGGACTTCAAAATAAGAATGTATGATGAAGCCAGTTTAAAGAATCCAGTAGTTCTGACTTCAAAACAACAATGATTGTCAAAGGCATCAGGTAAATATATGACTCTTCTACCAGAATTGTAAAAGCAGTTTTTTTTTTTTTTTTTTGCAAGGCAATGGGGGTTAAGTGGATTGGCCCAAGGCCACACAGCCAAGTAATTATTAAGTGTCTGAGGCCAGATTTGAACTCAGGTACTCCTGACTCCAGGGCCGGTGCTCTATCCACTGTACCACCTAACCGCCCCCTGTGAAAGCAGTTCTTACTTGGACATAACTCCCTCTATCTCTTATAGGTCTCTCAAACTCAATATGAATATAACAGAACTCATATTTTCCAAATTAATTTTTTTCTACATGCTCTTCTATTTGTATTGATAGCATCACCATCCTTTCAAAAAAGCCTTAATGTTCGATCTCCTTCAACCCTATGCTCAATCAATCATCAGATTTTTGTCATTTTCCCTCCACCAAAATCTGTTGCATTGGTCATCTTTCTATTTATACAACACTTCAGTTGATTGAACTTAACTATTGGTACTATTGAAATTGTTTCCAAATTTGCCTCTTTGCCCTAATTTCCTACTTCTAATTTATGTTACACATAACTACTGAATTAATATTGGCAAAATATTTTTCTTACTGTGATAATGTATTTCTATTGTTCTAAAGCAGGGCTATCCAAAATGCAATCCACTGGCTGCATGTGGACCACCATGCAATTTTATGCAGCCTGCATGTGAGTTTGCTAAATGCTTTAATAAATTGAAGAACTCTCACTAAAATGGCAAATCAAAATACATTGTCTATTGTTTCAATAAAAGCTTTTAAAAGTTTTGACAGCCTTGATTTAAATCATTATCATTTGGAGAAATGCAATATTAAACAATATATCAATATTATAAAATTATCTTACTCAGATAACATCCATATAACAAAAACTTCTGGAGCCATTATGTCCTATACTGTCCTATATTCATTTGTCTATACTCCCAACCCATTTGGAATATTTAATGATTTATAAGGTTTAAAGAACCTTTTTGTCATGCAAAAGACAGCTCTAGACCCTTTTCCAGTTGGAGGGCATTTGATAACCTAGATCTAGTAAGGGACCTGAACACTGGATATGATGGAAATACTAGTCAAAAAAATGAGAGTATGGTTCATATCATGTGAATATTTTGTATTAGTTAAGAATTGAAATTTTTTGGAAATGCAATGCACTACCAAGTCTTTATTCTCTGCAACCATACCACCTTCTAATTGACTTCATGAAATTTTTGTACAGTGGTTAAGGATCACTCAAGGATCCCAGAAAGTTCTGAAAAGTCTTTCAGTGATTGATCCTATGAGGTGAAAATTATTTTCATGATGATATTAAGATGTCATTTATCTATTAAAATGCTTTTCTATTTTTTAATTATATATCTCTGTGAGGTAAAATTATCTTCATTTACTTCAATCAAACTATTTATTGTGACATATTGAATGCAGAAGTAGACATGAGGATTCAACTATGCCCCTGTTGATTGAGACAATTAGATTTTCACAAACATGGAAAACAGTACAACTCCTTTGACTGATTTTTATTATTATGTGTATAAACATAAAATTGATTATTATTATTTATAAATAAATGCATGATCATTAGATAGGTTTTATTTTATATTTGGTAAATTTTGATGAACTTAAGTACCATAAAAAATTATTTGATATTTTCAATAATTTTTAAGAGGGTAAAGGTTTTGTTTTTAAGAGCAAAATGTTTAAGATATACTGATCTTCAAACAGATTACAATATATTACTCCAAAAACATGTCTTTCCTTTACCCATTCAATCAAGACATTCCATTGCAGCAATATCTAATAGCCTGTTATTTTCCATCTGAATTCTACCCAAACCTCTAGAACCATCTTAAATTCCCCTATGAATTCCCTTTCCTGGATGCCTCACAGTTACCCCACCTCTAAACTTCTGCAGTCTTTTTGTATGGACTATAGTATACCTTTTTTCTGTCAGAACATGCCTTCTCTCATTCATGCATATCCTATCTGATAAAACCTGATTTTAAACTCTTTGTTGTCAAAATATGTTTTGATCTTCTTTTCATCCTCCTATCTTCCTATCACAAAGATCTGTATATATCTGGTATTCAATATATATTCTTGCACAAAGTAAATTATAACTTAATTGATTAAAAAAAGAAATGAAAGGAGGAAATTGGTGTAAGGAAATTTAATATGGAGAGAAAGACGGAGAAATAATATGAAAAGATTAAGAGAAGCCAGAAGAAAGAAGAGGAAGGATTCAATGAAACTTGAATTTCAAACAAATTTGAACCTATGCTAAATGACTTAGATGAAATAATAAATTTTTAATTTTTTTTTTAAATTCTCTACCTCAGGACAGCTAGGTGGCACAGTGGATAGAGAACTTGCCATGGAGTCAGGAGGACCTGAGTACAAATGAAATCTCAGACACTTAATAAGTATGTAACTGCTTGACTTGGGCAAGTCACTTAACCCTATTGCCTTGCAAAAACAAAAATAAAAAAAAATCTAACCCAGACATTAATCCTTACCATATTCCAAACTTGATGTCCATAGAAAAAGTTGCAAATAAAGACACATGTAGTAGATACATGTAATTGGGAAATGTAAATGGCTCAAGTCTCTCCTTAAAAAAACACTTTAACATATCTATCTCTCACAGAATACTTGAACTAAGCAACTTCCGATTTACTGTCTAATATGTTGTGTGATATATTAATTTCATACATGATCTTTTATGTGATCTTATGGCCTAAAATACATCTTGCTTCATCCTTGACCAAAATTTATATAATCTATATTCAAAGAGGATGCTACAGAATCACAGACATTCAAGATTGAAAGTCTATATATTCTTCTAGAGCACTCTATGAAGATATAGGAATATATTCGGTAACTTCTACAAATGGTTACTCTACTTTTTCTTTTAAGAGCCCTGAAGGTATATTGCCTCTTAAGGAATACCAGTCCACTTTTACTCAGTTCTGTTTTTGATCACCCAAATGTGATCTGAATAAAGACAAGGAAATCAAGTTCATAAATACCATTACCGGCCCTCATTATTAACGTAAACTAAGATCCTATTAATTATTTTGTTGTAATATAAAACTGTTGATTTATATTGAGCACTCCATTCTCTAAAACCATCAGGACATTTTTATTGGAAATATGTAGTCATTAATCTCACTTTCCGTGTCAATTGTTTACCTCAAATACAGGATTTTATTTTCATCTTAATTAAGCTATATTTTGGGGCAGCTAGATGGCGTAGTGGATAAAGCACCAGCCCTGGAGTCAGGAGTACCTGGGTTCAAATCTGACCTCAGACACTTAATAATTACCTAGCTATGTGGCCTTGGGCAAGCCACTTAACCCCATTTGCCTTGCAAAAACCTAAAAAAAATTAAGCTATATTTTGAATTAGACTATTATTCCAGCTTTTTGAGATATTTTGGCAATCTATCTGTTTTTGTTACTTTTGTCCATCTTCAAAATTGACAATCATGCCAATAGGTTTCAAGGGAAATTCTGGCTTGAATTCTACCTCTTTATAATAATCTGGCAAGAATTTCTTGAATCAAAAACTTTTCAGTGAAGTATTTCATTGCTACATGTACTTTAAAAAATTTTTTTCCCAAGCCACAGGTTTCCATCTTATGTCCTTATGTTAATCTTTTCATTTCACTTTGGGTCTCTTCTGACTCAGCAATCATCACATGTCTCAATTTAACTGTGTCTACATGGTATTGCATTTAATAGTAGTTTAGCCTTTTAAAATTATTGAACAATAACACATGAAGGCAGTTGGTGCTTCAGTGAATAGAGTACTGAATGCAAAAGCAAGAAAATCTGAATTCTAATTTGGACTCAGAAACTACCTAGCTTTAAGTAATTTTATTTTTTCTTATCTCAGTTTTTTAAATTTTAAATTGGGCACAATAATAACATCTAATTCATCGAGTTGTGAGGATCAAATGCCATATTTAGGACTTTTTCAAAGCACTTAGGACAAAGCTATATGAATGCTTAAATATCCTAACATATTAGTAATTCCTAATGTTTTTTTCCTACAGACTTTTCTTATAACTAAGCAGATGAGAAAAATCAGTAACAAGGATCCAACTGAAATGTTGATACCAACTGGTTGTATTTGTCAGTTATTCTGTGTGTCATAAATACCCTCTACTTCTCTCTGTGTGCTCTTTATTTCTGACTTTCCTTTTTTAGCATTTAGCAGAAAGACAACTGTTAAAAATTATACTATAAAATGACCATTGGATTGCTTATTTCAAGCAATAATGAAAATAGGTTTTAAAATGAATATATAGAAATCTTTTATAATACTACTTTCAGATCAAGGAAGAGTGGTGCCACAAATTTATAGGAACAAGTTCCACCACCAGAATGAGAATGGCTGTTATCAGAAATCATACTACCTTTTTAATTTGATTAGTGTCTTCACCAATTAGCCCAATGCCCTCGCCTCAAGTCTCCTCTTCAGCCCTCAAATAATCGGAAATACATATACAACAGGCAAAAAAATTTAATGTAAAACAATGCAACATAGAATCATAAAAGGTTCATTTTATTCACCAGATTTCAGTAATAAGGCTCAGAATAAAACCTCAAAGATTGGACTCACATTCCTTAGTTTAAACATAACCACCATTAGAGTCCTTTCCCCATTCACCATTCCAATTTTATTTGCTAGACGTCTTATATGACTCACCAGGAAGACATTGACAATCTTCTACTTTCTGAATATACACAACATGGAGGAAATATGTGTTCTTCTCTCCAAATGCTCTTTCCCCAAAACTGAAATTATTTCTTCACAATCTGAATTTCCAGTGTTGGGTACAGATGATCTGCAGGTATTTGCATAGGGTTTTTCTATTTTCAGATCATATTGGCTTGATGACAGGGAATGAGGGAATTCTCCCCTGGGGGGTGGGGTTGAAATATACCATTCATACTTCAGCTCTTTATTATGTGGAACAAAAACTTTACTTGATTTCAAATACTATTCACAAACCACTGGCACGCCCCTGTCTTCTCTGTATCCCAGGTTAGTTACTTTACCACAAATTACAGAAATATAAAGTTTGGAATGAGGAGGAATTCAATTTGCCACTGAGTTCTATGAGGTCACAAAGGAGCCTTCATTTGATTCATATCTTCTATGAAACTTCCCTGAGTCCATCCTCCCACACACTCTTAAATGGAATGAGAAGATAAATCCTCAAAACCTTCAAAGAGAATACTGTTATCTAAGTGACACCTTAAAGTAGTACAAGACCATCATGGTCAATACATGAGTAATCCCAAGACTCCAGAAACTCTTTGATGGCACAGAATGTCACCTCTTTAGTACAAATCAAACTGAGTAACAAAAATTCTACAGTTTGATTGATTTCACATAGTGGTTTTTGTGACCACTACGCTGAAATGTTTTACTATAATCTTTCCAATAACCAAGGACTGGAAACTAGCCCATAACTTCTCTCCATAATTTCCTATCTGTCATCTGTTTGTGGTTAAACAAGAGGATAGCAATATCTTCCAAGAATTCTGCTGTTTTTAAAAAAACAAATAGTGTCTAGAAGCACTAAAACAACTAGAAGAGATATTGAAGATCAATGACCAATTGATTCAGGGATCATTTCATCCAGCCCAGGTGAAGAGAGTTCATGGTATGATCAATATGGGGATTCTATCTGTGAACAACCTTTGTCTTAAGGGGATAATAACTGGATCAGTTATTTTCCCAAGTCAGCATAAGTGCATCACCAAGGGAGATAGACTAACATAATAGAATTAACATTGCAATTAACTTTAAAGAAAAGAGCAGTGTTTTAATCTTGAGTTTGCTACTGTTTGTAAGATTTTAGAAAAATCATTTCATCTCTGATCTTTGTGGGCCCTTTAAAATTTGGAGATAAATTAGGTTTAAGCTCTAGTGTTCTTTTTCCCACTTTGAATTTTCCACAAAATCCCTTACAGTAAAGCTGGTTTAATATTACAAATTATCACTTCAATGCAACCTGAAGTCTTGGTCAAAGGCAGAAAATCAGATGGCTCTTAGAACACCCACAGTATCTTCTAGAGCTCAGAATCAGTTCAGTGAGAAAGGAAAATGAAACTTGAAACAGTGATGCCTTTCCTAAGAAGGAATGAAAACACGAGGAAATAAGAAAGGAATGGGATGACATAAGGAAAAAAAGAGGAAGGAGAACAAAGAAGAAGAAGGAGAGAATGAATATAAATAAAGGAAAAAAGATATACTTGGACATTATGAATAAAAATCATACAACTTATCCTATGACAATGAACCTCAGTTATTTGTAATTGAATGTCTTAGATAACATTTTGTTTAATAATTTTATGAAATATCTAGATAATATTTAGATATATGTTCATAAAAATGTGAAAGCTAAGCAGAAACCTGGAAGAACAGCTTATTACATGCTTTATGAGGAAAAATAGAGTTGGGGGAGGTATAGAATCCAGCTATCTGACTTAAGTATTTGGCAGGTCATCTTGTTAAAGAGTGATTTAGTTTATTTTGTGTAACTACAGCAAGTAGACACCACTGAGTATAAGTTAGAATGAGCTACAAGAGATAATTCTATTTACTCTAATCAATGTTTTTACAACAGAGCTATGCACAAAGCGTGACTTTTTCAATGTTAGAGAGAGAGAGAGAGAAGAGAGAGAGAGAGAGAGAGAGAGAGAGAGAGAGAGAGAGAGAGAGAGAGAGAGTTTCCTATCACAGAAAGTATTTAAACATAGTTATGGAGCTATTTATACTCCAAATCAAACTTTAAAAATTTATAATTTGTACAACCTTACATAGACTTAAAACATATATCAAAGCACTTTGTAATATGTACTTTATAAAAATCTCATCATTCCTAAGGTTGGAATTCACACTTACTAAAAAAAGAAAAGGTTAATGAAAGAAACACCTCACTGATTCTTTTTAAAAGTTAAATCTCACTTTCAGGATATTTCAGTATGTATTTATAGTTTTCTTTGGCTATATCATCTAGCAACAAAAGATGCTTCATAAGAAAAGACAATCTGGTTAAGATGAACAGAAAGAAGGTACCTTTATCATCATAGACTCTAAAATTACAGGGATTTTGGAGAGCCTAGATACACCTAATAAGTAATACCTTCCATAGCATACTTTCTCTAGGGTGTTACAACAGCTTTATTTCAAGATAATTATTAGGAAATCATAATAAAGTCTATTATTCCACTTCTCTAAATTCATACCAGATGAAAATAGGAGGTGCCAATGACCACTTTATAATGGGTAAAATAATCCTATTTCTAAAGAAAGTATTACTGTCTGTAAGAGACTAGTTAGTTTGAATGTAAAGAAATGAATCTGCATGTGAAAGGTGTTAAATTTTTAATATCTTTCCTGAAAATTTGAGCCAGCAGCAAGTATTAAATGAACATTTCAGAGTTAGAACTTGTTTATATGTTGTTTATATGATTGTTCAAGCAGATGAAGTAGTAGTCAAAATATCTATAACGTGAGTAAGCTTTTCATCAGTTTAAGGACCACTACTGTACAGCACACTGTCAGTCAAGCTCCTGGCTTGAAATATTCATATTTAAAATGAAAGATAAAGGAAAATATCACTATGAATGCTATAAGTGCTATTAGAATTCCCTTTTTTGAGATTAGAAAACTGAAGCTAAAAGACTGTGACTTGTCCAGAGCACTATTCCTGGTAAATGTGTAGAGAAGAATTTGAATTGAAATTTTCTTTACTCCAAATCATCACTCTATACAATTTTCCATGGGTGCAGGAAATTACTGCATGAGGAAATTCTGACAAAATAAAAATCAGATCATCCCTGCTCTGAAATGTATGAACTGATCTGCACAGAATATTGAGAAACTAAGTGACATTTTCATGGTTATATGGAAAGTATGTGGCAAAGGGAGAAAACATATCTAAATTTTCCTAGTTTCCAGGTCAGAGTCCTATCCACAACACCACACTGCACCAAAATTACAAGTTAAATGATGAGCATGAGAGTGAAGAATATTATTTCTGTTTATAAATGTTATTTATAAATTTTCCCTAAAATTCAGTATCCAGCCAATCAATCTCTTCATTGCTGCCTTCATGTCTTTATTTCTAGATGTACAAATAGAAAGATTTAACACAGAGGTGATAACTGTCAATAACAGCAAGAAATTTATCCACTGTAATTGTAAGGAATGGCTACATACACACAAAAAATCATGCATGGACCAAAAAATAAGATCACCACACTGAGGTGAACTGAAAGAGTAAAGAGAACCTTGGACAATCCACTTGAAAAATGTTTCTGAACAGTGACCAAAATGTAAATGGAGGAAATGGATAAGAGAAACATGCTGCCAATGGATATAAAACCACTGTTAGCTGTGACAGGGAACAACTTAAAGGTCTCCATGCAGGCCAATTTGATGAACTGAGGAAGATCACAACAAAGACTATCAATTTCATTAGGACCACAGAAAAGCAGATTCACCACAAAAGCTATCTGGATCACTGTGTGTATAAGAATGATGACCCAAGCAGATACTAAATAATAATACACATTTAGGTTCAAAATGGTTAAATAGTAAAGAGGCTTGCATATGACAATATATCTGTCAAATGCCATTGAAATGAGTAGCACCATCTCAGTTCTTCCCATGAAATGAATGAAAAAATATCTGGGTAAAACAACCATGGAATGATATGACATTGTATTCATCGAAAAAGGTCATAAATCATCTTGGGAAATGCAACAGTGGAGAGACACAAATCAGTAACAGAGAGGTTGACTAACAAGAAATACATTGGAGAATGAAGGATGACTATTAGAAATCACTGCAAATACAATATAGAAGTTGCCCAACATGACAGTCATATAGAAAATGGTGGCTAATAACAGGAGGGCAAGTTGTATTGTCCCAGAACTGGATATTCCTAGGAGTATAAAATCTTACAATATGGAGAGGTTCAATTCATTTATCAGACTAACTTTACAATTCCCTGAAAATAATACAGATTATTTTTAAAGTTAATTATTTTTTATAATAGTTCTTGTGAATATTGGATGTTTTTAAACACCTCATTTATCAGTATGGTGCATACTTAATTTTTGTGCCAAGAAATGTAGTGGTTTCTGTAAATGCTGTATGAATAATGCAAGGTATACCAAACTCTGAATTTTTGTGATTAAGTTACATGTGAGAAAACATATGGAAGGACAGTGAAGTGAGAGCAGCAGATTGCTTGGCTTATATCTAACTAGTGTCAATCACACTTTTCACTTTCACTTTCTAGTTTTTCGTTGGAATAAAAAGAACAAAGATTAAATGGAAATATATAATTAATGATCATAGTCATAGATGTTGATGAAATTACCTCACAAAACAAAAGAAAATAGTAAACTGGTTTAGAAAGCAGAATGTATTATGTTGTTAAAGGAAACAAATTTGAAATAGGAATATTGGCATGGAATTAAAGGAAAGGATTGGAAAAGAATTTATCATGTGTCCAGGGAACTAAAAAAAAAATAGGGGTAGCAATAATGATCTCAAGCAAGGTAACAGTAAAAATAGATATAATTTAATGAGATCAACTGAAAAAACAGTATACAACTTAAACATATCATAGTAAATATACTAACATCAGTAGTTGATACTGGATTGTATTTTTTTGTCCTTCAGTCTCAAAATAAGGTCATGACATCAGGGAGGTGATACAATGGCAAGCACATGAATTGGTTTTCAGTGGAAGGGATAATGTGCTGTGTCACCTGCCTCACTTTCCTCCTGAGCCATCTAGGTCTGACTGGAGATGGGCCATATGAGGCAATCAGGATTAATTGACTTGCCCAAGGTCATAAAACTAACAAGTATCTGAGGCCAAATTTGAACCCAAGTTATCCTGACTTTAGGGCCATCTAGCTGATGTCTCATGAGTTACATGTTTACTGAATGACATAGCAAATGTATATTTAAAGGGAAATATAATCAGATTGTGGGGATAATAGACAATCAAGTTATGATATATGGGAATCTTAGTGTATCTTTCAAACCTTTAAAAATTTAACAATAAATATAAGCAAAAAAGTTTAGAACCTAAATAAATATTTATAAAAGTTATTTTTGATAGATTTATGGCAATTATTGAATGGTAATCAAGACTGTATGCTTAGTACTCATCTGTACATGGACTCTTTTCAAAAACAATCAAACATATTGAAAGCATAAAATCTCATGAACAAACTCATGAACAAAACTTATGACAAATTAGATATAACAAATACCTCCTTTACTGACTAAAAGAAGCATAAAATTGTAATAAACCCAGGGATGTTTTATAAATAATTCATTACAAATAATCCTTGAGAATTGGTGGATCAAAGGAAAAAGTTACTGAAAAGCAGATAATTTCATCAAAGAAAATGAACCCCCAAATGAGGTATCATATAGAAATAGAATGTACTGAAAACAACCCTCAGAATAATTAATTTTCACCTCTAAAAGCTTTGATCAACAAAAGAGAGAAAGAGCAAATTATGAGTATGGAATGTAACTTAAAACAATTAAAAATTTAAAAATCAAGAAATAAAGAAAGACCAAAAGTAAAATTTCTGATTAAATTGAAAGTCAAGCAACAAATTGATAAGCAAAACTAAGCTGTTTTAAAGCTGAAAAAGTAAACTTTTGGCTATTCTTGTTATAAAAAAGGAAAGAAAAATGAAATGGTCTAAAAAGGAAAAAGGAAAATTAAAAATAAAATTAGAAGTTAAAGAAATTATAAATAATTATTTTGCTCAATTATATGCTACTACAATTGATAGTTTAAAAAATATGAGAAAATTTACAAAAAGCATAAGAAATACCTAGATTAAATGTTAGCCAGTCAACAAGCTTTCATTACATATGTACCATGTGTCCTTCATTAATGATGATGCAAAAGGTAGGTGGGGAACAGTCACTGTATTAAGGAAGTTCAAATTATATGTGAACAAGAATTGAAAAATTAAAATATTCCAAATTTAGGAAAATACAATGAACAAACTATAACTGAACTTTCTTTTCTTATTTTTTTTGCAAGACAATGAGTTTAAGTGCCTCGCCCAAGGTTATACAGCTAGGTAATTATTAAGTGTCTAAGACAGGAATTGAACTCAAGTACTCCTGACTCCAGGGCCGGTGCTCTATCCACTGCACATCCTAGCCACCCTATAACTGAAATTTCAAAGGAAAATAGAAACAGTGATGGATTTACAAGTGAATTATATCAAACATTCAAAAAAGCAATTGTTTCCAATATTGCATAAACTATTTCCAAAAATAGTAAAAGAATATATAGTATCAAATTCCTCCTATTGTCAAAATAATAGTCTTGGGATCTATCATTGTTGTATCTTTCTATATTATTGTTTTTTTTGAATTTTACAATTTTTCCCCCAATCTCGCCTCCCTACCCCCTACCCGATACAGAAGGCAGACTGATAGTCTTTACATTATTTCCATGCTACACATTGATCAAAATTGAATAGGTTGAGAGAGAAATCATATCCATGCAAAAAAAAATAAAATAGGGGAGATAGCAAAATTACATAATGAGAGAAATTGTTAAAAATTAAAGGCGATAGTCTTTGATCTTTGTTTAAAATCCACAGTTCTTTCTTTGGATACAGATGGCATTCTCCATTGAAGATACCCTAAAATTGTCCTTAATTGTTGCACTGGTGAAATGAAGAAGTCCATTAATATAGATCATCACCCACTTGTTGTTAGGGCGTGCAATGTTCTTCTGGTTCTATTCATCTTGCTCAGCATGAGTTCATAAAAAAATTGTTCCAGGCCTCTCTGAATTTCCATCCCTCCTGGTTCTAATAGAACAACAGTGTTCCATGACATACATAAAGCACAGTTTGTTCAGCTATTCCCCAACTGATGGACATTCATTCAATTTCCAATTCTTTGTCATCACAAACAGAACTGCTGTGAAAATTTTTGTACAAGTGATGTTGTTCCCTTTTTTCATAATCTCTTCAGGGAATAGATCAAGTAGTTGTATTGCTGGATCAAAGGATATGCACATTTTTATTGGCCTTTGGGCATAATTCCAAATTACATTCCAGAAAGGCTGATTGAGTTCACACCTCCAAAAACTATGCATTATTGACCCAGATTTCCCACATCCCTTCCAATAATGAAAATTGTTCTTTCTGTTCATATTGACCAGTCTGAGAGGTGTGAGGAGGTACCTTAGATAATATATTTTAATTTGCATTTCTTTAATCAAGTATAATTTAGAGCAATCTTTCATAGATCACTTTGATTTCCTCATCTGTCAATTGCCTCTGCATATCCTTTGACCATTTGGCAATTGGGGAATGGCAAATTTTTTTTTGTAAATTTGACTCAATTCTCTATATATTTTAGAAATGAGTCCTTTATCAGAAATACTAGTAGTAAAAATAGCTTCCAATTTAGTATATTTCTTTTGATCTTGGTTACAGTGGTTTGTTTGTGCAAAAGCTATACAATTTAATGTCATAAAAATTATCTAGTTTGCTTTTAAAGATGTTCTCCATCTCTTCCAGTCATAAACTGCTTCCTTTTCCATAGATCTGACAGGTAAACTATCCCTGTATCTCTTAGTTTGTTTATAATATTGTCTTTATGTCTAAATCCTGTGCCCATTTAGATCTTAGCTTGTTATACGATGTGAGATGTTGGTCTAATCCAAGTTCCTGCTGTACTAACTTTCAATTTTCCTGAGAGTTTTTATTGAAGAGAGAGTTTTTATGGCAGAAGTTGGACTTTTTTATGCCTATCAAGAAGCAGATTACTATAATCATTTCCTGCTTTCTCTTTTGCATCTAATTTATTCCATTGCTCCACAATTTTTTTTCTTAGCCAATGCCAACTAATGCTTTATAATACAATTTTAGATCTGTTAGGGCTAAGCCACATTCTTTTGTACTTTTTTTCCATTAAATCCCTAAATATTCTTGACTTTTTAATTTCCCCATATGAGTTTACTTGCAACTTTTTCTAGCAAATTCATTTTGGAAGTTTGATTGGTAAGTCACCAAATTAGTTTAATTTAGATAAAATTGTAATTTTTTTTCTTATATTAGCTCTACCTATCCATGAGCAGTTGATGTTTGCCCAGGTATTCTAAGACTGAGCTTGTTTGTGTGAGAAGTGTTTTATACTTGTTTTCATAGTTTCTGTTTCTTCCTTGGCAGATAGAATCCCAAGTATTTTATATTGTCTGAAGTTACTTTGAATGGGATTTCTTTTCTGAGTTCTTGCTCTTGTAACCTGCTTATAATTTACAAAATGTTGAGGATTTATGACAGTTTATTTTAAATCCTGTAACTGCTAAAGCTTCTAATTCTTTCTAGTAGTTTTTAAAGATGACTTTTTTAGGATTCTCTAGGTATACCATAATGCCATATGCAAAGACTGAGAATTTTCTTTCTTCTTTCCCATTTCTAATTCCTTCAATTTCTCTTTCATCTCTTATTGCTGAAGCTAACATTTCTATCACAATATTGAACAGCAGTGCATCCTTTTTTCACCCCTGATCTTACTGGGAATGCCACTAGCTTAACCCCATTGCATATAATGCTTGATGATAGTTACAGATAGATACTGCTTATTATTGTAAAGAATAATGCAAGGGGCCACCTGTGGTGCAGTGGATAAAGCACCGGCCCTGGAGTCAGGGGTACCTGGGTTCAAATTTGGTCTCAGACACTAAAATAATTACCTAGTTGTGTGGCCTTGGGCAAGCCACTTAACCCTGTTTGACTTTCAAAAACCTAAAAAAAAAGAATAATCCATAATTCCTACACTCTCCCTAGTGTTTTCTGCAGACCAACTTTTGCATAAGTACCATGTACTGCAGGGGAAATTTTTTTTTTCTTTTTATGCCCATTCATCTTGCTCCAAAGGCCTATCATGTCTAGGTTTCCTAACATTTTATTTACCTCATTTTCTTCTTTCTTGTTTATTTTTATGGCTAGATTTATCTAAATCTGAGAGCAGGGGGTTGAGATCTCCCACAAGTAAAGTTTTGCTGTCTATGTATTTCTGTAACTCATTCAACTAGCCCTCTAAAAGTTTGGATACTATACCACTTGGTGGATACATGTTTAGTACTGAAATTACTTCATTGTCTATGGCACCATTTAGGAGGTTATAGTTTCCTTCCTTATCTCTTTTAATGAGATCTATATTTGCAGCTGCTTTGTCTGAGATAAGGATTGTTTCCCCTGCTTTTTCACTTCACCTGAAGCAAAATATATTTTGTTCCAACCTTTTACCTTTATGTATCTCTTTGCTTCAAAGGAGTTTCTTGTAATCACCATGTTGTAGGACTCTGAATTTTAATTTTAATCCACTCTGTTATTCTCTCATGTTTTATTTAAGAGTATATGCCATTCACATTCAAAGTTATAATTACTAACTCTTTATTGTCCTCCATGTTATCTCCCTCTGTTTGTATTTTTCCATTTTTTATCACTTTTCCATATTCTCCAGTATTTTGTTTCTGTATACCAACCCCTTCAGTGTGTTTGCTCCCTTATAACCAAGCCCCTCCCCTTTCTTTCCCCTTTCCCTTTTTCTCTTCTTCCTTCCCTTCTTATTGTTAGTTCCTCCTTTCTTCCCCACTCTGCCTTTCCTCTTTTAATTTTTGAGAGGTAAAGTAAATTTCTTAACTTAAGTGAGTGAGTGTGTGTGTTTATGTGTGTGTGTGTGTGTGTGTGTGTGTGTGTGTGTGTGTGTGTGTGTGTGTGTTAACTCAGCCAAATCTGATGAGAGTAAGATTCAGGCAATTCTCACCTCCTTTCTTCCCCTTTATTGCAATAGGTCCTATGTGACTCTTTATATAATGTGATTTACCCCATTTGATCTACTCCATCCTCCCATCTCTTTACTGCCCCTCTCAGGGTGATATTGTTTTTAAATCATTCTATTAGAGTCACAGACAAGTCATGAATGTCCATTAGTTCTGGCTAAGTATATTCTTTCTAATATAATTACAATTCTCAAGGGTTACCAGAATCTTTCTCCCAGGTGGGGATATAGCCAGTTTCATCTTATTAGACCTTATTTAACCTTTTCATGTGTCTATTAAGGCTCATGTTTGGGAAGGAGAGAAGATGGTGACAAGAGAGGATCATGGCTTAGGCACTCTCTCATAAAACTTCTGAACTAAGGACTCTAAATTTTCAAGAGACAGAACTCAGAGAGGGACACAGTGAGGCAGTTCTCCTACTCAAGGTAACCTGGAAAAGAGCAGAAAGGTTCTGCACCCCAGGGTTGGAGGGGCAACCAGTCAGAGGGGTGGCCCACCAGAGCGAAAGAACTTCAGCCTCCCGGAGGCAGTCCCAGGGTGCTGGGAGCTGCAGCTCACAGCAGCAGGCCAGTTTCCTTATATACTCCCCTGGGAGCACCAGGCACAAATTGGGGGAAAAGTGGGAGACACCTGCCAGAGTGAGAATGTGAAGCCCTCAGGCCACACAGCAAGGAGCTACTGGCCAAGGCAGTCCAGATCCAGGAAACAGAAGCAGGCAGAGCTGGTAAGCAGGAGCCCCCAGGGCATGAGTCCATTGAACCTAGGGAGGGGAGTGAAGAGAAAGAGAATGCCGAGCTCTGTCCTTTGCCCCTGGAAAAGGAATCTGGGGTTCTGACCACATTCAGATCCTGATCACAGTCTAGGCCTGCCCATAGAACAGCAGGGCCCCCCTCCCACCTCAGCCCCATGGCATAGGGGGCATATATGGTCATTCACAGACCAGGAGGGAGGAGAGAGGCTCACACACTGAGATACTTGTGCGAGTGTCCCAAAAGCTAAGGAAGCACCCCCAAAACAGGCTAAGGCAGGGAAAATGAGTAAGCAGAGAAAAAGAAGAAAACCATTGAGAAATATTTTGGCTGTGAGCTCAAGAAGGATCAAAGCACTCAGTCTGAGGATGAGGAAGCACAGGCTCCTCCATCTAAAGACTCCAAAAATAACAGAAATTGGGCTCAGGCTATGACAGAGCTCAAAAAAAGACTTTGAAAATAAAATGAGGGAGTTAGAAGAAAAACTGGGAAAAGAAATGAGATGCAGGAAAAACATGAAAATGAAGTCAACAGCTTAGTCAAGGAAATCCAAAAAAATTCTGAAGAAAATAGCATGCTAAAAACCAGCTTAGGTCAAATGGATAAAACAGTTCAAAAAGTTATTGAAGAGAACAATGCTTTAAAAAGCAGAATTGGCCAGATGGAAAAAGACATAAGAAAACTCTCTGAGGAAAACAAAATCCTTCAGAAAAAGAATAGAACTCAGGGAGATTGCTGGATTTATGAGAAATCAGGACTCAATACTTCAAAACCAAAAGCATGAAAAATTAGAAGAAAATGGGAAACATCTCATTGAAGAAACAACTGATATGGAACACAGATTTAGGAAAGTTAATTTAAAAATTATTGGCCGTGACATCATTTTCAAAGAATTACTACATGAAAATTGCCCTGATATCCTAGAAGCAGAGGGCAAAATAGAAATGGAGAGAATCCACAGATTCCCTCCCCCCCCCCGAGAAAGAGATCCCCCAAATCCCACCCCCAGGAATATAATAGCCAAGTTCTAGAACTTCCACGTCAAATAGAAAATATTCCAAGCAGCTAGAAGGACACAATTCAAATACCGTGGAGCTGCAATCAGGATCTCACAGGACTTAGCAGCAACTACATTAAAAGCTCATAGGGCTTGGAATATAATATACCAGAAGCGAAAAAAAGATAGACTATAACCGAGAACCAACTACCCAGCAAAACTGAATGTGCTCTTCCAGAGAAAAAGATAAACTTTCAATGAACCAAGGGAATTTCAAATGTGCCTGTTGGAATGGCTAGAACTGAACAGTGGGGTTGATCATCAAATACAAGATTCAGGTGAAATATAGAGAGTGGAGGAGAAGGAGAAAATATGAGGGACTTAATGATGATGAATGGCATATATTCCTGTATAGAAAAATGACACAGATAATACTCATATGAACCTACTCAATTAACAGAGCAGGTAGAAGGAGCTTTTATAGATGAAGCATAGGAGAAAGCTGAATTTGAACATAAAATATGGTGTAAAAATGGAGTCAATAGAAAAAATGGAAATGTAATAGGCGAAAGAAAAAGGAGAGGGGGAATGGGCCAAGATATTTCATGTAATAATATTTTTCTTTATTACAATGAGCTATTGCAATGATATGGAAGGGGGAAGGCATGGGGGAATGAGGGAATCTTCACTCTCATAAGAGGGGGGCTAAGAGAGGAAACAGCATATATACTCAATAAGGTATAGACATCTGGAGTAAGAAGGAGGGGGGGACAGGAGGAAGGGATGGAGATATGAATGAAGGAGGAGAGGATGGACTATGGGGAGAGAGTAGTCATATATAATGCATTTTCTTTTTTTTACTTCTTGCAGGGGGCTGGGATTGGATCTGTCCGGGACCATAGGACCAGGTGGATGCTGGGCCTGAGGGCTGTTATGGGAGCTTGGGGCTTCTTGGCCCCAGGGCCAGGGATTGTTCTGCTGCATCACTCAGCTACCCTATAGTAAAGTCAGAGTGAAAGGAGAGAGAAAACAGAATACATGGTAGTGGCCAAATAGGAATGGAGGGAGTTGCGATCAGCAATGGCAATGGTGGAAAAATATTGAA
Source organism: Macrotis lagotis (assembly GCF_037893015.1). Taxonomy (NCBI): domain Eukaryota; kingdom Metazoa; phylum Chordata; class Mammalia; order Peramelemorphia; family Peramelidae; genus Macrotis; species Macrotis lagotis. Next base: position 189,681,264 of record NC_133661.1, on the reverse strand, counting down.
GTAACTTTTGGGATGGACTTATCATACAGAATGTGATCTGCCCATGACAGAATTGGTGGTGTTGGAACACAGACTGAAGCATATTTATTATTATTATTATTATTATTATTATTATTATTATTATTATTATTATTATTTGGGGGGGTGCAAGACAAATGGGGCTGGGTGCCCTGCCTGGGGCCACATAGCAGGGTGATTGTTGGGTGTCTGAGGCTGGATTCGGACCCAGATGCTCCTGGCTCAAGGGCCAGTACTCTGTGTGCCACCCAGGCGCCCCTACTATTATTACTATTTTATTTTATTTTGGGTCATTTTTTTCTTTTTGGGTTTTATGCAGGGCATTGGAGTTGGGGTGGCTTGAATGTCATACAGCTGGGTGATTGTTGTGTGTACAGGGCTGAATATAGGCTTGGCTCTTCCTGGCTCCAGGACTGGTGCTCTGTTCACTGAGCCACCTGGCCATACCTACATTTATTAGTATTATTTTTTTTTATTTTAATTTTAATTTTTTTCTCTCCCCTTTACTTTATCGCTCAAGTGAGTCTATATTTTGGGGGGTAGGTGGTATTTTGTTTACTCTTAAATAAGAACACTTTATTAATGTATAAAAAACATTGTACAAAATTAAAATAAATAAATATTAAATAAATAAAACAAAAAGAAAAAAGAAAAGAAAAATGTAGTATCGGAAGAACAAAGGCTACACTAGGATTGTATAAACAAAAATGAATAAGACAATGTATAAAAATTACTGAGGACTTTATTACATTATTTTTATGGATTAAAAATAAGTCATTAAGCATGAAAAAAAGTCTCATGTTTGAAGTCAAAATTTTCTATTTAGTTCTTGTATTTTCATCAGGAAAAGTTGGAAGTCTCCTGTTTTATTAAATGTCCATCTTTTCCCCTGGAAGAAAAGGCTCAGGTTAAGCAGATAGTAAATTCTTTGCTGCATTGCAAGTTCCCTTGCTCTTCAGAATATTGCAATCCATGCCCTTTGATCCCTTAATGCTGATGCAGTGAAATCCTTACTGTGGCTCCTTGGTATCTAAATTGTGTCTTTCTGGCTGTATGCAGGATGTTCTCTTTTATCTAATACTTCTGTAATTTGGCCCTGATATTCCTTTGTGTTTTCATTTTGGGATCCCTTTCAGGAAGGCATCAATGTACTCTTTCAATAGCTATTTTTGCCATCTGACTTCATTATATCAGGGAAATTTTCCATCACTAAATACTGTAATATTGAGTCCAGGCTTTTTTTCTCATCTTTTTCTATTCAGGAACCCCAATGATTGTTGGGTTGTCTCTCCTGGATCTATTTTTGAGGTCAGTGGTTTGCTGATGAGATATTTCACATTTTTTCCATTTTTTTGTTTTGTTTAATAGATTCTTGTTGTCTCATGAAGTCATTCATTTCCATAGGTTCCATTCTCTTTTAGAGAGGAATTTTTTTCATTTACCTTTGCAACTCCTTTTCCAATTGACCAATTCTATTGTTGAAAGAGATTTCCATTTGCCCACATGAAGGTTTGAGGGAATTATTTTCTTTCTGCATTTCTTCCGTTGTAATTTCCAATGATTTGTTTCCTTGTTGTGAAATGTGTTGCATCTCTTGCAACACTCTTGAAAAATAATGTTTCTCTAGATTTTCTTTTCCCTATTTTTCCAATTGATTTTTAACACCTTCCTGATATCTTCTAGGAAGTCTTTCTGGGCTGAAGACCAATTCATATTCTCCTTGGAATTTATAGATCTCTCTGACTTAGAATCTTTCCTTCAAGGTTGTTTTCTGTGTACCCCCTTTTCTGCTGACTTTTCTTCATTATCCTAAGATCTTGTGTTGGGAGAGGGGTTGGTTCACAGACTTTTGATGAAGAAATTCCTAAACATTTTGCTCACTGGAATGTAATCTTGATTTGAGGCCTACTTCCTAGGTCTGGAGGGGCTGGGGTGCAGCTGGATAATGTTATCCTTGAACAATGTGGGCTATGCCTTGGGGCTAGATATTTAATCTCCTTGTTCTACTGAGTGACCTCTGTAGTACATGCTTGGGTCTGGGGGATTGGTAACTGTGTTTGTACTGGGAAGAAGATTCTGTTGAAAGGACTCTGCAACTCTCTGTGCTGGAACTCCCAATTCCAACCCTGCTGGAGCTCCTTCAGCTGCCACACAACTCAGCGACAGTTCTGAGGTTAGTCCTCAGGCTTCACCCAGCCACCCCCCAGGCTGACTTGCTGCTTTCTTCCACCAGCTTACCCACACTTCCCTGAGAGAGACCTTATTGAGAGATGTCGTTCTCCTAGCTTCTTTTTTTCTGGGTTTTGTCTACTGATTTTTTTTTTTGAGAGACATGATTCAAATTAGTTCTGAGGGATAGTGAGGAGACCTTAGTTGCTGGAAGTCTGATCTATTAGTGTATCTTTCAAACCTTTTTAAATCTAAAATATAAGCAAAAAAGTTTAGAACCTAAATAGACTTTTATAAATTTTTATATGACAGATTTCTGGCAATTACTGAGTGGTAATCAAGGCTTATGCTTAGTGCTCATCTGTACATGGACTATTTTCAAAAAATCAAACATATGCAAAAGCATAAAAAAACTCATGAAATATGTGACAAATCAGGGATAGCAAATATCTTCTTTGCTGACCTAAAGAACCATAAAATTGTAACAAATCCAGGGATGTTTGATAAATAATTCATAAGAATGAAAACCAAATAATCTTTGAGAATTGGTTGGTCAATGGAGATATAGAAAAAGAAAAATATGACTCAATACCCACAAAATGGGTAAAATCAAGCAAAAATCAAGTAAAAATGAAAACAATGACATTGAATATTAGCAAAGTACTACAGTAACATATTTGAAAAATGATATATTATGATCAAGTTTGATTTATACTAAGAATACTAAATTGGTTAAACCATTATCAAAACTATAAGCATAACTGAACATTTAAAGGTCAAAAATACTGATATTACATAAGTAGATGCAGAAACATATTGACAAATTTCTCTATTTCATATTTGAACATTAAAAAGTAAAGGACCTGGCAGCTAGGTGGCTCAGTGTATAAAGTGCTGGCTCTGGAGTCAGGAGTACCTAGGTTCAAATCCAGTGTCAGACACTTAAAATTTTACCTAGCTGTGTGGCCTTGGGCAAGCCACTTAACACAGATTGCCTTGCAAAAACCTAAAAAAAAAGTAAAGGACCAAGTGAACATTTGCCTAATAGGGTTGATGATACTTATCTAAAACCAAGGACCTGCATTAAATATGATAGGTTTAAACTAGATGTATTTACAACAAAGTCAAGGGTAATAATATAATAATAATAATAAATGTTTATATAGGACTTTTGGCAAATTTTGAGCAAAAAATCTTACAAATATTGTCTCATTTATTTGATCCTCCAAACAACTTGGGAAGTGGGTGTTATTATTGTAATCATTTTAAAGATGGAAAACTGAGACAAACTAAGGCTAAATGCCTTTCCCAGTGATACAAAGCCAAGTAATGTTGTGAGGACAGATCTGAACTCAGGTTTTCCTTACTCTGAATCCAATGCTGTGTCTACCACATCACATAGCTATCTGCAAAATAAAGTTATCATGGCTTTATCATGGCTATTAGTATGAAATGATGATAGAAATGCTATATAAAACAATAATTAAAGATAAAGAAGTTAAAATATTAAGGATCAGAAAATAAGAAATAAAAATATTTATAGCAATACCATGATTTAGAAAAGCATAGAAAGTTAATTAAAAAATTGAAACTACCAATAACTTTTGCAAAATAAGAAGGTATGAAACAATTCTACATAAACTTTCCTGTATGTTCACAATAAAATCAGAGAGAGAAAGAGAGAGAGAGAGAGAGAGAATGAGAGATAAAATTAAGTGAAAGATGTTCCAAAGGTATCAATGTAACTTTAAGACATAGTGCCTAAAAACTGTAATAATACTTTTAGAATACCCTGCATATGAATACAACCATAAAACTCTAATAAGAGAGATATTGATTTTCATCTTTGGGATGAGTCAATATAATAAATCTGACAATATTGTGTAAATTAATCTACTTATTCAATGCTAAACTGCCAAAGGATTACTTTATGCAACTAGAAAAGCTGAAAAAATTATCATCTAGAATAATAAAGTATCAAATAATCTTAAAATTTTTAAGAATGAAGGAGTTTAATAGTTTCATAGGACAAACTATACTATAAATCAGTAATAATCAAAACTAGTTTAGTATTGATTTAAAAATCAAAACTAGAGTGGGGTGAAGCCAAGATGGTGGCATAAGGATAGGCTTTCCCAGGAACTCCCTTCCAAAATATTCAGAAACCTCAAAATTCTGACTCTAAATTTTCAAGAGAAAAAAGTCACAGAAAGATCCAGTGAGGCAATTCTCCAGCGCAAGGTAACCTGGGAGACCAAGGGAAAACTCTGTTCCATGGGGTTGGAGGAGATGGTAGCACAGCCAGGATCACTGAGTGGGAGCATAGGAGGTCCAGCTATCTGGAAAGAGGCCAAGGGGGTGATTGGATCCTTGGGATCACTGGCTCCAGGCAGCAGAAACAGTTTCCTGACCTACCAACACAGGGAACACCAAGCACAACTTAGAAGATCAGTGGGGAAACCTCTGCCAGAGTAAATGGAAGACAGCATGGCCCTCAGCACAGCACAGATCCAAGAAAAAGGAACCAAGCCTGTGGAGCTGCCCAGAAGGTAACTGCCAAGCAGTTGTTCCCAGAATACTCAGCCCATGGAAGGTAAGGGGGTGGTGGGGAGAGACTGTCAGGGTCTCATCTCTGTGCCTGGGACAGGACTCTGGTGTTTTATCCATATTCAGATCCTAGTCACAGTCTGGGCCCCCATATTACCAGAGCAGAGCAGGGACAATCCTCACAACCCCAGGAGAGAGAGGTGTGTTTGTGGTCACCCATAGACCAAAGCATAGCCTCAGAGAGCAGTCAGAGCATCTCATACAACCCTGAAGCAACTGAAGTACTTGTGGGGTGCCCAATAACATTCGAAATCACAGGAAGCACCACAAACCAGGACACAGACTGGGCAAAAGTATAAGCAGGAAAAAAAAGGAAACATCATAGACAATATCTTTGGTCCAATTGAGGATTAAAAGACATAGAAAAAAACAAAGTTCAAGCTTCTGAATTCAAAGCCTCCAAGAAAAATTGGAGTTGGGCTCAGGCTATGGCAAAGCTCAAAATAGATTTTGAAAAATGAGGTAAGGGAGGTAGAGGAAAAGTTGGGAAGAGAAATGAGAGAAATGCAGGAAAAACCAAGTCAGCAGCTTAGTCAAAGAGATCTAAAGAAATGCTAAAAGAAAAAAAAACATTAAAAAGACAGTTGAATACTTCTGACCAAGATGGTAGAAAGAAGACAGGCATGTTCTCTTAGTTCCCCCTCAAAAATAACATGAAAGAAACCTGTTAACAGAAATTTGATCACCAAAACACAGAAAGAGAAGCTAGGAGAGGAACACCTACCAACAAGGTCTGTCTCAGGGGACCATGGATGAACTGGGAGTGGGGATAAGAGGACCAGTGCAGGGAAAGCAGCTGGGGGAAGCCAGAGGACCAGTCTCAGACATAGAGGTTTTGGGAAAGTGGCGGGTCTGAGAATCAACTTTACCTGTGGAAATTTTGGCCAGGGGGAGGGGAGATCTGGTGAGCCTGTCACTGGGATGGTGAATTCCAAAACAGAGAACTACAGAACATGCCTAAAATAAAATCAGCTAGGCAAGGGACTTGAGCTTCATACTATCAGTGGAGCCCTCTTTCCAGAAAGAACAGTACTGTCCCCATACCCACTCAGGCTCAGGTGTGGGCAACAGAGTTCATACAACTGAAAGGGAGATTAACTATCTCCATCAAGGCATAGGCCATTGTTCAAAGTCAACTCAGACTCTGCTGCTGAGGGCCTCAAACACCCTAGAGAAAACAACCATCTCCCCCAATTGGCTGGCCCTTGGAATTACTAAGCCAAGTGAACAAAACATCCAGGGTTTTCAAAAGTAAACCTCTGAGAGACAGCCTCCCCACCCCCAACACAAGATCCTAGGAAGATGAGTAACGGCCAGCATGAAGGGGGTCACATAGACAAATACTTAGAAGAGATAGATTCTAACCCACAGAGATCCAGCACTTCTGAGGGGCATATGAATTGGTCTCCAGCCCAGAAAGACTTCCTTTGAAGAAATCAAGAATGAGTTTACAAATCAATTGGAAAAAATGGGAAAAGAAACTCAAGAGTAAATTAACACACTACAAGAGAAAATTGACATCTTACAATAAGAAACAAAATCATTGGAAAATACACTTGGACAAATACAAAATGACACATTCTCTCAGAGTCTCAATTGGGCAAATGAAAAAAGAAAATAATTCTTTCAAAACTACACTTGGGCAAATGGAAAACTCCTTCAAATATAGAATTGACCAACTAGAAAAGGAGTTGCAAAAGGTAAATGAGGAGAATTCTTCTCTTAAAAAAAAGAATGGAATCGGGGGAAACTAATGACTTCAGGAGACAACAAGACCCTGTTAAATAAAGGCAAAAGATCCAAACAATAGAAGAAAATGTAAAATACCTCATCTGCAAAACCACTGACCTCAAGAATAGATCAAGGAGGGACAACCTGAGAATTATAGGCCTTCCTGAAATTATTGAAGAAAAAAAAAGCCTGGAAGCAATATTGCAGGTTTTAATGATAGCAAATTGCCTGGATATCATGGAACCAGAGGGTAAAATACTTATTGAAAGAATACATTGATCTCTTCCTTAAAGAGATCCTAAATTGAAAACACCAAGGCAATTTGTTGCCAAATCGCAGAACTATCAAATAAAAGTAAAAATCTTGCAGGAAGCTGAAAGGAACAATTTAAATACTAAGGAGTCACAGTAAAGGATTATGCAGGGCCTGGCTGCTTCAACATTAAGGGTCTGAAGGGCCAGGAAGGAGATACTGTGAAGAGGGAGCTTGGAAAGCAGCCAAGAATACACTATCCAGCAAAACTGAGTCTTCTCTTACAAGGGAAAGGATGGACATTTAACAAAACTGGATACTTCCAAAATTTCCTGATGAAAATTTGGACAACAAACAGGAGGCTCAAAAGACACATGAAAAGGTTCAAATGGGTGGGAGGGGTAAAAACTGTTTTTCAATAAAATGAAACTGACTGTATTCCTACCTGGGAGAAAGACTATAATAACTCTCAACAATTATGACTCTATTAGAGAGACTATACTTAGCCAGAAGTGATGGACACTCCTGACTTTTCCATGAGTCAGATAGAATGATAGTTTTTATAGTAAGACAGTAAGGAGACGGGAGGATGAAGGAAATTGAATGGGGGTAAATCTCATTACATTAAGGGGTACAATTGTAATAGAGGGGAAAGAAGGGAGGAGGTGACAAGCACCTGAATCTTCATCTCATCAGACTTGGCTTAAAGTTAACTTACACACTCAGTTAAGAAATTTATCTTAGCTTTTATGTATTAAAAGGGGGAGGGGGGCAGGGAGGGGGAGAAATAGGGGAACTAACAGAAAGAAGGGAAGGAAGAAGAGGAAAGGGGAAAGGGGAGAGAGGTTGATATAGCAGGGCAAACACACTGAAGATGGCGGTATTCAGAAACAAAATAATGGGGAATATGGATAAAGGGGGAAAAAGGGAAAAATACGAACAGAGGGAAGATAACATGAAGGGCAAAAGTTAGTAATTATAACTTTGAATGTGCATGGAATGAACTGTCACTTAAAATGTAAGCAAATAGCAGAGTGGATTAAAAACCAGAATCCTACAATCTGCTGCTTACAAGAAATTCATTTGAAACAGAAAGATACATATAGAAGAAAGGTAAAAGGTTGGAGCAAAATGTATTTTGCAGCAATCTTTAACTCAGAAAAAGCAGCTGCAAAAATAGATAGTGATAAAAGAGATAAGGAAAGAAACTATATTCTCCTAAAATGTACTATAGACAACAAAGTAATTTCAACACTAAAGATGTATGCACCCAAATTATATAGTATTCAAGGTCTTATAGAAGTTGAAGGAATTACAGGAAGACATAGACAGCAAAACTCTACTAGTCTAAGACTTCAACCTCCCACTCTCAGATTTAAATAAATCAAATCATAAAATAAACAAGAAAGAAGTTAAGGAGGTAAATAGACTGTTAGCACCTAGATATGAAAGACATATGGAGGAAATAGAATGGGGATAGAAAGGAATATAACTTTTTTTCTGCAGTACATGGCTCTTACACAAAAATTCACCATGTACTAGGGCATAAAAACCTAATAATCAATTGAAGAAAGGTAGAAATAGTGAATATATCTTTCTCAGACAATAATGCAATAAATATCATAAGCAATATTGGGCCAGGGAGATATAGACTGAAAACTAATTAGAAACCAAATATCCTCATCTTAAAGAATGAGTGAATGAAACAAAAAATTATGGAAAGAATTGTTATAGCCTAGATAATGACAATAATGAAACAATATAGCAGAACTTATGGGAATTACTCAAAGGGGCTGTCAGGGAATATATTATATATGTAAATTCTTGTATGAATAAATTAGAGAAAGAGGAAGTCAATGAACTAAATATGCAACTCAAAAAAATAAAGAACAAATTAAAAATCCCCAATTAAATATAAATTAGAAATTCTAAAAAATTAAAGAAGAATTTAACAAAATCAGAAGCAAAAAAACCATTGAATTAATAAATAAAAACAAGAGTTGATTTTATGAAAAATCAATAAAATTAATAAACCTCTGGTCAATTTAATTAAAAAAGAAAGAAGAAAACCAAATTGCTAGTATCATAAATAAAAAAGGGGAACTAATGACCAATGAGGAGGAATTTAAAATAATAATTCAGAATTATTTTGCCCAACTCTATACCAATAAATTTGAGTTTCTAAATGAAATGGATGAATATTTACAAAAATGTAAGTTGCCCTGGTTAAATGAAGAGGAGATTAAATATCTAATGAACCCTATCTCAGAAAATGAAATTCAACAAGCCATCATTGAACTCCCTAAGAATAAATCTCCATGGACAAATGGATTCACAAGTGAATTCTATCAAACATTTACGGAACAACTTGTTCCAATTCTATATAAAGTGTTTGGAACTTTGCCTAACTCTTTCTATGACATCAATATGGTGTTGATGCCTAAACCAGGAACAGTTAAAACAGAGAAAGGAAATCATGGATGTATGTCCCTGATGTATATAGGTGCAAAAATATTAATAATATATTAGCAAAATGATTAAAACAATTATCACTAAAATAATACATTATGACAAAGCAGGATTTATCCCAGGAATGCAGGGTTAGTTCAATATTAGAAAAACTATTAGTATAATCAACAACAAACCTATTGGAAATCATATGAATACATCAGTAAATGCTGAAAATTATTTTGACAAAATACAGCACCCATTCTTACTAACAATACTAGAGAGTATATGAATAATCTGACTTTACATACAATAATAAGCAGTTATCTATCTGTCACCATCAACAAGCATATTAAATGGGGGAGAGGTGACAGACATTCCCAATAAGATCAGGGGTGAAACTTAGATGCCTATTATCACCACTACTGACTACTATTCAATATCATATTGGAAATGTTAGCTTCATAAATAAGAAAAGAAAAAGCAATTGAAGGTATTAGAATTTGGAAGGGAGAGACAAAACTCTCCCTTTTTGCAGATCACATTATGGTATGCCTGGAGAAATCCAAAAAATCATTAAGAAAACTACTGGAAACTATTAGCAACTTTAGCAAAGTCCCAGGATAGAAAAATAAATCCTCATATATCCTCACTATTTTTATATATGATTAGCAAGATGCAGCCGGAAGACTTAGAAAGAAAAATCTCATTCAATGTAACCTCAGACAATATAAAATACTGCCAATGCAGACTCAGAAACATTTTGAAAAAAATTACAAAACACTCTTCAAACAAATAAAATCAGATTTAAATAACTGGTCAAACAATAACTGCTCAAGTAGAGGTTGAGCTAATATAATAAAAATGACAATTCTACCAAAATTAAACTACCTGTTTAGTGCCCTACCAATCAGAAGTCCAAAAAATTATTTAACGAGTTAGAAAAACTTGTAAGTAATTTCATATGGAGAAATGAAAAGTCAAAAATTTCCAGGGATTCAATGAAAAAAAAGTGTAAAAAAGTAGCCCAAAGGGCAATAAAAATGGGCATACCCTTTGATCCAGTAATACCACTACTGAGCTTATACCCTCAAGAGATTATGAAAAAGGGTAAAAATATCACTTGTACAAAAATATTTATAGCAACCCTGTTTGTAGCAAAGAATTAGAAATTAAGTGAATGTCCCTCAATTGTGGAATGGCTTAACAAATCTTGGTATATGTCTGTCATGGAATATTATTGTTATGTTGGAAACCAGGAGGGATGGGAATTAAAGAAAGCCTGGAGTGATTTGCTTGAAATGATTCTGAGTGAGTTGAGCAGACCCAGAAAAACATTGTACACCTTAACAGCAACAAGGGGGTGATGATCAACCTAATGGAGTTGTTCATTCTATTAGTGCAATAATCAGAGACAATTTAGAGCTCTCTGCGATGGAGGATACCATTTATATCCAGAGAAAGAACTGTGGAGTTTGAACAAAGACCAAGGACTATTACCTTTAATTTAGGAAAAAAAATGATATATTATTGTCTGACCTTGCTATCTCTTATATTTTATGTTTCTTTCCTAAGGATATGATTTCTTGCTCATCACATTTATTTTGGATAAATGCATACCATGGATACAATGTAAAGACTGGAAAATTGCCATCTGTGGGGTGTGGCGGGAGGGAAGTAAGATTAGAGGAAAAATTGTAAAACTCAAAATAAATAAAATCTTTTAAAAAAAAGTTAAGGAGGTAAAATAGATTATTAGAAAACCTAGACATGATAGACCTTTGGAGGAAATTGAATGGATATATAGAAAGGAATATAATATCTTTTCTGCAGTACATGGCATTTACAAAAAAATCAACCATGTACCAGGTCAGAAAACCTAATGATGTGTTGCAGAAGGCAGAAATAGTGAATACATCTTTTACAAATTATAATGCAATAAAAATCATATGCAATATTGGGCCAGGGAGATATAGACCCAGAACTAATTAGAAACTAAATAAACTCATTTCAAAAATTGAGTGGATTATACAACAAATTATAGAAAAAATTAATTATTTTATCCTAAATAATGACAATAATGAAACAACATATCAAAATCTATCAGATACTTTCAAGGCTGCTTTCAGGGGACATAGTATATCTTTAAATGTTTACATGAATCAATTAGAGAAAAAGGAAATCAATGAAATAAATATGCAACTAAAAAAATTAGAGAAAGAACAAATTAAAACCCCAGTTAAACACCAAATTAGAAATTCTAAAAATTAAAGGAAAAATTAATAAAATCAAAAGCAAGCAAAATATGAAACTAATAAATAAAACCAAGATCTGGTTTTATGAAAAAACCAATAAAACTGATAAACTTCTGGTCAATTTGTTTAAAAAAATGAAAGAAGAAAACCATATTACTAATATCATAAATGACAAAGGTAAACTCACCACCAATGAGGAGGAAATCAAAGTGATAATTCAAAATTATTTTATCCAAATCTATGCCTATTGACATCAAATTTATTAATTTGACAATCTAAAGGAATTGGAAGAATATTTACAAAAATATAAGTTATCTAGGTAAAATGAAGAGGAAATTAAATATCTAAATATCCTTGTCTCAGAAAAAGAAATTCAACAAGCCATTTTTGAAGTCCCTAAGAAGACATCTCCAGAGCCAGATGGATTCACAAGTGAATTCTCTCAATTTAAAGAACAACTCATTCCAATTCTATATAAACTGTTTGAAAAAATAGGTAAAGACAAAACTCTGCCTAACTCATTCTATGACACCAATATTGTACTGATACCAGGAAGAGTTAAAACAGAGAAAGAAAATTATAGAACTATCTGCTTGATGAATATTGATGCAAAAATCTTAAATAAAATCCCAGCAAAACGACTACAACAAGTTATCACTGGGATAATACATTATGACCAAGTAGGATTTATCCCAGGAATGCAAGGTTGGTTCAATATTAGGAAAAGTGTAAGAATAATTTATTATATCTATAGCAAACCTAACAGAAATCATATGATTATATCAATAGATGCTGAAAAAGTTTTTGAAAAAATACAGCCCCCTTTCCTTCTAAAAACAGTAGTGAGCATATGAATAAATGGATTGTTCCTTAGAATTGTAAACAGAATCAATTTGAAATCATCAATGAGCCTTATATACAATAGGGATAGGCTAGAGGCATTCCCAATAAGATCAGGGGTGAAATAAGAATGCCCATTATAACCACTATTATTCAATATCATATTAGAAATGTTAATGTCAGCAATAAGAGAAGAAAAAGAAATCAAAGAAATTATAATAGACAAGGAAGAGACAAAACTCTCACTCTTTTCAGATGACATGATAGTATAGCTAGAGAATCCCCCCAAATTATCTTAAAAACTACTAGAAATTATTTGCCACATTAGCAATGTCACAAGATATAAAATAAACTCTCATAAATCCTCAAGATTTCTATATATGAATAGCAAGATACAGAAGAAAGTGCTAGAAAAAGAAATGCCATTCCAAGGAACCTCAGAAAAAATAAAATACCTGGGAGTCTGTCTACCTGCCAAGGCAGACTCAAAAACTATTTGAAAAAAATAAAAACATTTCTCACACAAATAAAATGAGATTTAAATAACTGGTCAAACAACAACTGCTCATGGATAGGTTGAGCTAATATAATATAAAAGACAAATCTACCAAAACTAAACTACTTGTTAATGTCCTACCAATCAAAATTCCAAAAAATTACTTTAATGAGTTAGAAAAAATTGTAAGTGGGGGGCAGAGCCAAGATGGTGACAAGAGAATCTTCTCTTAGGTGCTCTCTCATAAAACTTATATAAACTAAGGACTCTAACTAAATTTTCGAGAGACAGACCGCACAGAGGGAGCCAGTGAGGCAGTTCTCCTACTCAAGGTAACCTGGAAAAGAGCAGAAAGGCTCTGCTCCCCAGGGTTGGAGGGGCAGCCCACCAGAGAGGTGGCCCACCAGAGTGAAAGATCCTCAAGCTCCCGGAGGCAGCCCCAGGGCACTGGGAACCAGTTTACTGATTTATGCCCCAGGGAGCACCGGGCACAACTTGGGGAAACAGATGGGGAACTAGGCAAGAGCAAGCATGTGAAGCCTGACCCTTAGGGCACACAGCAAGCAGCTTGGTCTTGGCAGCCCAGATCCAGGGACAGGAAGCAGTCAGAGCTGGTAAGGAGGAGCCCCCAGGGCATGAGCTGAGCCTAGGGAGGGATCAGAGAGAGACTCCCAAGTTTTGTCCTTTGTCCTTGGAAGAGGAAGCTGGGGTTCTGACCACATTCAGATCCTGATCACTGTCTAGGCCCCCCATAGAACAGCAGGACAACCCCCTACCGCAACCCTGTGACAAATGGGGGTGCTTATGGACATTCACAGAACAGGAGGAAGGACAGAGTCTCTCACACACTGAGATCTTTGTGGGAGTGTGCCAAAAGCTCAGGGAGCACCCCAAAACCAGGCTCAGGCTGGGAAAATGAGCAAGCAGAGAAAAAAGAGAAACACCATTGAGAAATGCTTTGCCTGTGAGATCAAGAAGGATCCAAACACTCAGTCTGAAGATGAGGAAGCACAAACTCCAGCATCTAAAGACTCCAAGAAATACAGAAATTGGACTCAGGCTATGACAGAGCTCAAAAACGACTTTGAAAATCAAATGAGGGAGACGGAGGAAAAACTGGTAAAAGAAATAAGAGAGATGCAGGAAAAACATTAAAATGAAGTCAGCAGCTTAGTCAAGAAAATCCAAAAAAATGCTGAAGAAAATAGAATGCTAAAAACCAGCTTAAGTCAAATGTATAAAACAATTCAAAAAGTTATTGAGGGGGAAGGCTAGGTGGCACAGTGGATAAAGCACTGGCCCTGGAATCACACTACCTGGGTTCAAATCCGGTCTCAGACACTTAATAATTACCTAGCTGTGTGGCCTTGGGCAAGCCACTTAACCCCATTTGCCTTGCAAAAAATCCTAAAAAAGTTATTGAGGAGAAGAATGCTTTAAAAAGCAGAATTGGCCAGATGGAAAAAGAAACAAGAAAGCTCTCTGATGAAAATAAAAGCTTCAGACAGAGAATACAACTCAGGGAGATTGCTGCATTTATGAGAAATCAGGACTCAATACTTCAAAAGCAACAGAATGAAAAATTAAAAAAAATGTGAAACATCTCATTGAATAAAAACAACTGATATGGAAAACAGATTTAGGAAAGAGAATTTAAAATTTATTGGAATACCTGAAAGTCGTGATCAGGAAAAGAGCCTTGACATCATTTTCAAAGAATTATTACAAGAAAATTGACCTGATATCCTAGAAGCAGAGGGCAAAATAGAAATGGAGTGAATCCACCAATTTCCCCCAAGAAAGAGACCCCAAAAAACCAAACCCCAGGAATATTATAGCCAAGTTCCAGAACTCCCAAGTCAAACAGAAAATATTATAAGCAGCCAGAAGGATACAATTCAAATACCGCGGAGCTGCAATCAGGATCTCACAGGACTTAGCAGCAACTACATTAAGGGCTTGGAAGGGCTTGGAATATAATATACCAGAAGGCAAAAGAGCATAAAATGCAACTGAGAATCAACTACCAAGCAAAATTGAATGCCCTCTTCCAGGGAAAAAGATGGACTCTCAGTGAACCAGGGAAATTTCAAATGTGCCTGAATAGAATGTTTGATCTTCAAATACAGGACTCAGGTGAAGCATAGAGATTGGAGGAGAAGGGGAAAATATGAGGGACTTAATGATGATGAACTGCATGGATTCCTGTATAGAAAAATGACACTGATAATACTCATATAAACCTTCTCAGTTAATAGAGTAGGTAGAAGGAGATTTTATAGATGAAGCACAGGAGAAAGATGAATTTGAACATAATATATGGTGTAAAATGGAATCAATAGAAAAAAATGGATATGTAATGGGAGAAAGAAAAAGGAGAGGGGGAATAGGCCAAGATATTTCATATAATAAGATTTTTCTTTATTACAATGAGCTATTGCAATGATATGGAAGGGGGGAAGGCAAGGGGGAATGAGGGAATCTTCACTCTCATCAGAGGTGGCTAGGAGAGGAAACAGCAAATATAATCAGTGGGGTATAGAAATTTGGAGTAAGAAGGAGGCGGGGATGGGGGGAAGGGGTGGGGATGTGAATGAAGGAGGAGAGGATGGACCATGGGTGGACAGTGGTCAGATATAATGCATTTTCTTTTTTACTTCTTGCAAGAGGCTGGGATTGGTTCTGTCCGGGACCATAGGGCCAGGTGGATGCTGGGGCTAGGGGGTTGTATGGGGGCTTGGGGCTTCTTGGCCCCAGGGCTGCCAGGGGCCAAGAAGCCCCCCATAAAAAGAGCAAATAAATTCCAGACATACCAGGAGTCAAGAAGCCCCCCTGTCAGATAAGATAAAAGGAGCAAACAAAATTCCAGGCATACCAAGGGCCAAGATAAAGGAAAGAGGCCTCACCCTCCATTATCAAGAACAAACAAACCACAGACTATCCCTTCTCTCAGGCCAAGGCATACCAACTCCACCCCTAAGCTAATCCCCTTGTTCCTTCTCTACAATATAAGCATGTACTTTCTCAAATAAACTCAGACCTTGTCCACCATCCTTGGGTCTCACTCTCCTTATTCTCACCCATTCCTTTTCAGGCTGGGTCCTCCTCGACACCCCACTTTTCTGCCCTGCGGGGGCACGTGGCGCCCATCGAGCGGCTCAAGGCACGGACTCTTGCCAGGCAGACCCCGTAAAGAAGAATCGTCGCGACCCCCTCTGATCGCGACCCCCTCTGATCGCTCGGGAGAGCCCCACGAACAGGTAAGTGACGTCTGCCTCATTCTTTTCTCATGGGTTCCAATCTGTCTAAAGAACAGGTCTTTATATGGGACCTTAAACTGGCACTTAAAGACAGGGGAGTTAAAGTAAAGAAAAAGGATCTTGTTAGATTCTTCCTTTTTATAGATGAAGTATGCCCATGGTTTCTGGTAACAGGACCTGAGATCCACCCAGGCAAATGGGAGAAAGTAGGAAGAGATCTTAATCAGAAATTGAAAATAGAAGGACCCGATGCCGTCCCTGTTTCAGCCCTTTCTTACTGGGGTCTTATAAGAGACATAGTGGAAAGCACCACCGGGGACCCCACAAAACAACAGCTTCTTTCAGTTGCGGAGTCCTGCCTTCGCCCTCTTTCGCGTACAGCCTCTATAAAGTCTTTGAAAGAAGAGGAAGCGAAACCCCCTAAAACTCCAGCTAGATCTCCCTCAGCAGCTATTGAAATCCCCCCAAGCAAATCCCTCTATCCTCCTCTCCCTTCTGAGATAACACCAGCAGAGGAGCCCATAACCTGCCCAGTGTTTACAAGAAATAAGAATCTCCGGTCCAGTCCAGAAACGGACCCAGATTCAGAGCCTCCAGACCCAGGCAATGAGGCAGAACTTGAGGAAGAAGCTGCTAGATATAATAACCCAGACTGGCCCCTAGCCTCGGCTCCCCCTCCATACTAACTGCCCCTGCCTTCCTGCCCCTGGGGCCTAATGCCCCCTTTACTCTCTCCGCACTAGAAGCCATCTCCCGTGGGGGATATCTTCTCCCCTCTGAGTGGCTCAGGGTCGTCCAGGCAGTACTTACACGAGGACAGTTCCTCACCTGGAAGGCTGATTTTTTTGATCGTTGTCAAACCATTGCTTCAACTACCTATAAAACTTCTAAGGGAGCTTATGAAAAACCCTCAAGGACAGGGCATTGTAGAAAGAGCCCACCAAACGCTCAAAAACATGATTACTAAATTACAGAAAGGGTCAGAGACACTCTACCCCAAGATTAACAATACTAAAACTATTCTTAACCATGCCCTCTTTGTCCTCAATTTCCTCTCCCTTGATGCTAATGCCAAATCTGCAGCAGATCTCCTTTGGCATCCCACTACTGAACACAATTATGCACAGGCTATGTGGAGAGATCCCATCTCCAACAAATGGCAAGGACCTGACCCAGTCCTTATCTGGGGTAAAGGACATGCCTGTATTTATGATTCATCAGCTCAAAATGCTAGATGGCTACCCGAGCATCTAGTAAAATCACATAATCCACCCAGGGAACCCCCTGAGGAATCCCCCTCTGTGCTCTCTTGTAGATAAAAGATCCAGCATGAAGGCATTCGTCCTGTGCCTGCTCCTTCTGCTGTCCTGCTCATACCAACTACTTAACTACACTTGGGTCAGTCAAAGATGCTCAAGGATTCTGCATCTGGAGTACCTCAAAAGTTGACTCCATGACACCCTGGCTTCCCCTGTACCCAGATCTTTGTCGATTATCCAAATGGAACAGTGGATGGGACGCAGTATGGGGGTCCGATGATCGCATGACAGGCTGTGGCTCTCAAGATAGAAAAGAGAGGCTTGGGACCCTCTCTTTTTATGTTTGCCCCGGATACCATCGCTCATCAGCCCCACAATGTGGTAGAACGAGGGACTTCTATTGTAAAAATGGGATTGTGAGACGACAGGAACTGGGTACTGGATCACCTCATTAATGCCTCTGTACAAGCTTTGACCCAGATACAGAATTCTTCATTGGAAGAATGCTGGATCTGCTATTCCTCTTCCCCTCCCTTCTATGAAGGTATTGCTCAATTCGGGAACATCACACACTCCAACAGAACAGATGATCTCAGATGGGGCACTGGGGAATCCCAAGGCCTCAGTCTTGCAAAAATCTCTGGTCAGGGAAATTGTCTCCTTGGCCCACAAATGCTCCCCCCTCTTCAGCTAGACACAGTATGTAACCAAAGTACCCTTATTAATACTTCCTATAGATATGCTGTAGCCCCTCTTAATACTTATCTTGCCTGCTCATCAGGACTAACCACCTTTGTGGACACCAAACCATTTCTTGAGAAAAAGGACTATTGTGTCCTCGTCTCCCTTTTTCCTCACCTAACTGTCCACTACCCGGAGGAATTCCTCCAATTTTGGGAACATGGAAGGGGTACCCTTATCAGAGACAAAAGAGAACCCCTGACAGCAGTTACACTCGCAGTCCTGATTGGACTTGGGTTTGTTGGTTCTGGTACAGGTATTGCCTCCTTAGTCTCCTCCAATGCACAGTACACCCAGCTTAGCTCTGCTATTGATAAGGATCTCTCAGAACTTCAAGCAGGGTTAGAACACCTAAAAGATTCTGTTGCCTCTCTAGCTGAAGTAGCATTACAAAATAGACACGGTCTTGATTTGTTATTTTTACAACAGGGGGGACTCTGCGCGGCACTAAAGGAAGAATGCTGTTTTTTTAAGGATAAACTTGGCCTGGTAGAAGACAGTCTGCAAAGGGTTAAGGATAGCCTGGAAAAAAGAAAAAGGGAGAGAGAGAAAGGTGAGGCATGGTATAAAAATTGGTTTTCCACATCCCCCTGGCTCTCTACTCTGCTCCCAAGCCTTCTAGGCCCATTAATTGGCTTCCTAATTCTAATTTCTTTTGGACCATGGGCCTTCAGGAGACTGACCAACTTTATCAAATCCCAAATTGACTCAGCCCTTGGAATACCAGTTTCGGTCTTATATCACCAATTGAAAAGCCAAGGGTCCTGTGAGGACCCCCAAATTGAACCCTTGAGGTTCGCTGCTCTTACACCTCGCCCACCTTGGTATGCGTGCATCTGCTCAAGGAAAGGCACCCCCTAAGGGCTGCAGTGATACCCAATGACGGGATTTAGTGCAACTCCATGACTTGGGAACATCAGATCCTACAGGAGATAACAAGGACCTCGCTAAGGTCCCCTCCTGGTCACGGATACCAAGCATGAAAATCAAGTTGCACAGCCTAAGACAGGGATCCTGCCCATAAATTTAAAATAAAAAAGGGGGACATGCCAGGGGCCAAGAAGCCCCCATAAAATGAGCAAATAAATTCCAGACATACCAGGAGTCAAGAAGTCCCCTGTCAGATAAGATAAAAGGAGCAAACAAAATTCCAGGCATACCAAGGGCCAAGATAAAGGAAAGAGGCCTCACCCTCCATTATCAAGAACAAACAGACCACAGACTATCCCTTCTCTCAGGCCAAGGCATACCAACTCCACCCCTAAGCTAATCCCCTTGTTCCTTTTCTACAAAATATAAGCAGGTATTTTTCTCAAATAAACTCAGACCTTATCCACCATCCTTGGGTCTCACTCTCCTTATTCTCACCCATTCCTTTTCAGGCTGGGTCCTCCTCGACACCCCACTTTTCTGCCCTGTGGGTCAGGGCACAGGGCTAGGGATTTGTCTGCTGTGCCACTCAGCTGCCCTACAGCAGAGTCAGAGTGAAAGGAGAGTGAAAATAGAGTACATGGTAGTGGCAAAATAGGAAAGTAGGGAGTTGCAATCAGCAATGGCAATGGTGGAAAAATATGGAAGTAACTTCTTCTGTGACAGAGTTGGTGGTGTTGGAACACAGACTGAAGCACATTTTTATTATTATTATTTTGTGGGGGATTCAGGGCAAATGGGGCTGGGTGGTATGACTGGGGATGCATAGTGGAGTGATCGTTGGTTGTCTGAGGCCGGATTTGGACCCGTGTGCTCCTGGCTCAAGGGCCAGTTCTCTGTCTGCCACCCGGCAGCCCCTACTATTATTACTATTTTATTTTATTTTGGGTCTTTTTTCCCCCTTTTTTTTGTTTTTTGCAGGGCAGTGTGGCTGGGGTGACTTGCATGCCACACAGCTGGGTGATTGTTTGGTGTACGGGGCTGTATTTGGTCTTGGGTGCTCCTGGCTCCAGCGCTGGTGCTCTGTCTACTGTGCCACTTGGCCATACCTGTGGGTACACAGGCTATTCCAACAGCCATGACACAAATAATCTCCAAGTAAAACTGCCACCTGGACAATCTCAGGAGCGGGCATGCCACCCTGAGAGATAAGGTGAGCTGGAGTCCTTGGGAACTGATCATTCTGCCACACCTACGAAGGGCACTAGACACAGCTGTGCCTTATCACCTCCCCCCTAACGTACCCCCTTATCCTGTAATGCAAGATGCTGCATGTACACCCTGCTTTTATCCCCCCAATTACCTCATTATTCTTTGTTCTACCCTGGAAGACCTAACAGTATATATGTAATAGCTAAGCAGTAATAAAATTGAGCTATAGGTATAAGGCAGTAGTGGCTTGACTCCTTATTCTCAGCTCCTCTCTGGAAGGGAGGTCGCCAATGTGGGCTCTAAGGAAGCAAGCCACAACACATACCTACAATTATTACTATTATTTTGTTAATTTTAATTTTAATTTTTGTCTCTCCCCTTTACTTTATCGCTCAAGTGAGTCTATATTTTTGCGGGTAGGGAGTATTTGATTTACTCTAAAACAAGAATATATTATTAATGTATAAAAACATTAGTTGTACAAAATGAGAATAAATAAATATTAAATTAAAAATTAAAATTAAAAAAGAAGAAAAAATTGTAAGTAAATTCATATGGCAAAATAAAAAGTCATGAATTTCCCAGGGATTCCTTGAAAAAAGGTCAAAAGAATGAGGTTTATCCTTACCACATCTAAAATTATATTATAAAGCAACAGTCATCAAAACTGTCTGGTATTGACTAAGAAATAAAGTGGAAGACCAGTGGAATGGACTATGTGTAATAGTAGGAAATTATTATAGCAATCTGCTGCTTGTTAAACCCAAAGAGTCCAAGTAGTGGGATAAAAATTCTCCCTTCAATAAAATCTGTTGGGAAAATTGGAAGTTAGTATGGAAGAAACTTGGATTAGACTAACACTTCCCACCCTACACCAAGATAAGCTCAAAATGGAAACAGGATTTAGACATAAAAACTATTACAAATAAACTAGAAGGTCAAAGGGTAGTATATCTTTCAGATCTATGGAAACAGAAGCAGTTTATGACCAAGGAAGTGATGAAGAACATCATTAAAAACAAAGTAGATAATTTTGATTCTATTAAATTAAAAAGCCTTTGCACAGCCAAAATCACTGTAACCAAGATCAAATGAAATGCAATAAATTGGGAACCATTTTTCACAACTACTATTTCTGACAAAGGATTCATTTCTAAAATATACAGAGAACTGAATCAAATTTTTTTAAAAAAAAAGCCATTCTCCAATTGACAAATGGTCAAAGGATATGCAAAGGCAATTTGCAGATGAGGAGATAAAATAAATCCATAGTAATATGAAAAACTGGTCTAAAATTAAAGCATCTCTGAGGTACCACCTCACACCTCTCACACTGGCCAATATGACCAGAAAGGACAATTATCATTGCTGGAAAGGATATGGAAAGTCTGTGACACTAATACATTGGTGGTGGAGCTGTGAACTTATCCAACCTTTCTGGAGAGCACTCTAGTACTACACCCAAAGGGCAACAAAAATTTGCATACTATTTGATCCAGAAATTCCACTACTGGGTCTATACCCTGAAGAAATGATGAAAACACGCAAAAACATCACCTGTACAAAAATATTTAAGGCAGCCCTGTTTGTGGTGGCAACGAATTGGAAATCAAGTAAATGTCCTTCAATTAGGGAATTGCTTAACAAAATGTGGTATATGTCTGTCATGGAATTCTATTGTTCTATTAGAAACTAGGAGGGACCAGAATTTAGGGAAGCCTGGAGGGATTTGCATGAACTGATGCTAAGTGAAATGAGCAGAACTAGAAAAACATTGAACACCCTAACAGAAACATGGAGGTGATGATCAACCTTGATGGACTTGCTCATTGCATCCTTGCAACAATCAGGGACAATTCTGGGCTATCTGTGATGGAGAACACCATGTGTATCCAAAGACAGAATTGTGGAGTTTTAATGAAGATCAAAGACTGTTAACTTCTATTTAGAAAAAAAAAGTTATCTTATTATGTAATTTTGCTCTCTCTTTCAATTTATTTTTCTTCCTTAAGGATAAGATTTCTCTCTCATCCCATTGAACCTGGATCAATGTATACCATGGATACAATGTAAAGATTGGAAAATTGCCTTCAGTGGGATGGGGGGGAGGCAAGCAAGCATAAGGGAAAATTTGTCAAACTCAAAATAAATACATTCCTTCATAAAAAGATAAATGTATAAAGATAACACTTAGGAGCTTTTCATTGTTTGAAATCACAAAATATCAAATGTAATTGAAGAATAAGTCAATATGAAAAAAAGCAGTTGAGGTTAAAATAAAGTAAATTTAAAAATTTAAAAATCAAAACTAATACTGATTAAAATGGGATAATAAATCAGTAGGAGAGATTAGGTCCAGTTTAGATACATAAGCAAATGAACATGTTTATGTACTTTAACTAAAGAATAGGTTTTTAATAGTAATTTTTATAGCAACTTTTAATATTAAGCTTTTGCTCTTCAACAAAATCTGCTGAGGAGACTGAAAAGCAGCCTGGCAGAAATAAGAATTAGAGCAATGCCTCATTTAATATATGACAGTAAGTTACAAATGGTTGATGACATAGATGTAAAATTCACATCATAAATTAAGAGAACACATAAGAAATACCACACTAAGGGCAGGAGTGTGGGGGAGGGTAGAACAGCAAAAATCACAAGATAAAAATGCATAATTGTAATTCATAAAATCAGAAAACTGTCCTGAATAAAATTGAAGCAAGAAAAATTACAATGGAAACTGAGGAGGGGGAAAGATTTTCTTCTCATATAGTTACTGTATCTAAGTTATATAAAGAACTGTTTCAAATACATAAAAAGATCCACTCCATGATGGATTACTGATCAAAGTATATAAATAAAATTTTCTAATGAAGTAAATTAATCAACAGTCATATAAAAATGCTCCATCAGCAATAAGATAGCTGTAATTAAACACTTTTTAGATTCCACCTAAAATGTATCATAATAGAAAATGACTGCTGTTGGAAAGACAGCAAAAAGATGGAGACACTGGTATAGAGCTGATAGAGTTGCAAATTGATCTAATAATTCTAAAGAATAATATCAAACTATGCTCAAAAGGTCACTAAACTGTGCAGGTCATGTGATTCAGCATTATAGTACCTTACCTCAAAGTTAGCAAAAGGAGAATATTCCTTAATTAAATTTGTCTAATGCCTCAAACTCTCAATGATTGCTTCATACTCTAAATTTCAGAAGCTTTTTTGTATATATTTTAATATGAACTTTTCATATACAACATACTTTTCTCTGTTATTTCTTTATGATGGGGTGCATCCCTTCTCACAAAATAAAACCTCTTTGTTTATCATCTTCCAACTCCTCAAGCCCCTTCCTAGTGATATTTGCATAACTGGATCTGTTAGGTGGTAAAGAGGATAGAACGTTGGGTATAAAGTCAACATGATCTCAGTTCAACATTGTCCTCAGAAACTTAATAGTTGTGTGACCCTGCTCTATTCATTTAACTGCTCAGTCTTCCTCAGTTTCCTTAACTATAAAATAAAGATGATATTAGGATCTATCTCTGAATTTTATGATGAAATGAGACACTTTTAAAGTGCCTGTCAAATAGGAAGTACTTAATAAATGCTTATTTCATTCCGCAAAAAAAATGCTTGAGACTAATTTACAAATTAAATGATAAAGAGAAAAAACAGAAAATGATATTAAAGGAAAAGAAAGGTATAAAATACGAATAAAATTAAAGAAAAAATATTGGGGATAGATTGGCAGGAAAAGGAGAACAAATGAGAGACAATGCCTTAAGGATATGAATTAAAGTGAATGCACATTCCATGACTCTGATAATCAAAATTTTCAGCTTGAATGCTATGTCATACCTTAACTCTGATCCTGTTCAAGGCTTGATACCCAATAAATAAGGTAAAAATATTGTTCTACTTCATTGGGCAACAGAGGGTATATTTCTGAAAGAATTTAATCTCACTTTTTAGAACAATGCAGTCAAATTGAAATGAATACACACACACACACACACACACACAAACACACATATATGGTTCTCCTCATGCCATGTAGGGCCGGTTATCTATTTATTATGCCAATTAGTTGCCCCCCAAAACTCAATGTCTTTATACTAACTACCCATTGTTTCTAGTTCATAATCTGGAGATTAACCCTTTCTCCATAGAACAGTCCTTCAGATATTTGATATTTGCTACAAGACCTGTTTTCTTCATAATAAACAGCTCTGTTATCTCCAACTTATTTTTAAATGCTATCATTTAAAACCCCATTGACATACTGGTTACTTTCCTCTGAATTCTCTCTAATTTATCAGTATCCAATTTTAAAAGATGATACTCAAAACTTAACATTCTAAATGCAATAAGAAAAATGAAGAGCAGAGCAGGAACATCACTTTCATCATTCAAGAAATAATTTCTTTTAATATAAACTAAAACGTTATTACTTTTCTGACTATTTTTGGCAAAATTCTTCTTCTTATTGAGATCTCTATATAATGAATCTTTTTTATGGGAGTTGATGTCTAACCAAGTCTAAAATGTGATGGCACCTTTATTCTTAACCCTGAAATGACTTAGATTCACTAGTTTACCAGGCTCATGCAGGATCCTATCTCATTTCTTCTAGATTTTACCATCTCCAGAGATGAGAGGGAACACTCTCTATATTTAGAGTATGAGTTTGAATTTAGTATCTTCATAATACATTTGTAAGTTAATAGCTGGAATGAGGAAATTCCAATTTTATTTACTGCATAAAGAAGTAGTACTAGATAACAAAGTACTAACTTATAAGTAAAAGTCATGGTTCAAGCCCCAGTTGTTTCACATGCTAAATCCAGAAGAGTGAAAAATCATTTTACTTCCCAATAGGCAGGGCATTCTTTAAAACTGTACATTGCAGAGAAAATACCAGAAAATTTCTAAATCAATGAAATTATAAGTCCATTTGCTATTCTTTTCATTATCATGTCCAGTTTTTAAATTAATATTTTTGAAATGTTCCTGAATCATTGATTCTTGTTTTAGTACATACTGCTCATTCTTTTCACTTTAGTTTTTTTACCTCTGTTTATACATTGCTAAGATCCACTCCTCTCTTATAATTCTTTTGTGTCTGTACCTGTGTCTGTCTACAAGAAATGACTAAACTGTTTAGAAAGAATATAAAAATAACATGTTACATGATGACCAAAATGATATTTCAATGAACTTTCCTATTTGGGGGCTAAAAAGATAATTCAGTAGGTAGTTATATGTGTATGAACCAGGATGTGTCTTTGGGTGTTTATACTAAATCACTGTTGCTCTGCAGGAACCAAAACCAACTTAATGACTAGCATTATGATTTTTCAAATTATATGACTAAATTAACAGAAACTTGTTTCATGAAATCACAAATAAAAAGAAAGAATTCTGACAATATCATATATTACTAAATAAAGATACTTGATGGGAGCATCCATCTTAAAAATTTAGAATCAATTTATTTGGTTACTTATAACTATATAACTTCATACATTGGATCTACTTAATTATATAACTCTATGATGACATATATAAATTACATGGGACAGCTATACCTACTAATTTTTTTGACTAATTCCTCCAATAAACCAGAATGACTTTCTAGTACCATTTATATAAATGAGTGTTTTAAAACAAGCTTCAACTAATCAATGTAAACCCTTGCTTCAAGTCACCTCTTCAGTATTCCCAGTGATGCAGAAAGCACATAGAAGAGAATAAACAAAACTTCAAAATGAGACAAATTGACAGGAAAATATTTTGTCCATTTTTCACTCACCATGCAAATTTAATATGATAAAGTGATTAGACTCATACTTATCTCATTCACCATACCAATATTCCAACTTTATTCTCCCTTCCAAAAGTAAATGCTCATTTGTTTTTTATGACTCACAAGATTATAATTTTTCCTGAATAATCTTGGCTCAAAACTAGATATTTCTTTCTCCAAAGTCTCCAGCTTGGGGTGGCTAGGTGGCATAGTGGATAAAGCACTGGCCGTGGAGTCAGGAGTACCTGGGTTCAAATCTTGTCTCAGACACTTAATAATTACCTAGCTGTGTGGCCTTGGGCAAGCCACTTAACCCTATTTGCCTTGCAAAAAACCCCCTAAAAACCCCTAAAAAACCCAAAGTCTCCAGCTCCTAAAAGAAATCTAACCAATATCTGATATCTGATTCATCAGGGTCTTCCTTTTCAAATGAATACAGATGATCTCTAGTATTTTGCATAAAGCAGTATATTCACTTGACAAAGGCATAATAATAATGATAATGATAATAATAATAATAATAACAATAATAATAAAATAAATATGGGGATGTTTTTCTTCAGAACTATAAATCATTTCTTTTTTATATATTTTAGTAGTTTTCCAATAATATACAATAGTACTTTCTATCATTTTTTGTAAGGTATTGAATTTTACAACTTTTCCCCCACATTATCTTCTCTGCCCCCATCCCCCAAACAAAAGATAGTCTGATAATCATTTCATTGTTCCCGTGCTGCATATTGATTGAAATTGAATGTGTTAAGAAAGAAATCGTAGACTTCTGGCCAAGATGGCAGAGAGGTGCCAGGTACTGTGCTAAGGTATCCTGGCTTTCCCTCAGAATTATTATGAATCAAGCCTGTTAACATCCTAGGGAGTGGACAAAAATCAAGGTCACAGACACTCCAGAGAAAACTTCTGTCTCCCCCTACTGGCCAGCGTACTTAGATTTACTAATTCCAGTGGGAAAAGCCTCCAGGGCTTTCAAAACCAAAGGTCTATGAAATTTCCTCCCCACCCCCAACACAAGATCCTAGGAAAATGAAGAAAGAGCAGTAGCAAGGTTGGGGGGGGGAGGTTCATTGAAAGCTACCTCAAAGAAAAAGACCCTAACTCAGAGAGAACTAGAACTTCAGAGGAGAATATGAATTGGTCACCAGCCCAGAAATACTTCTTAGAAGAAATTAGGAAGGAATTTAAAAATGAATTGGAAAAATTGGGGAAAGAAACTCAAAAGAAAATTAGCATCTTGAAGAGGAAAACACATCCTTAGAAAATACAATTGGATGAATACAAAAAGAAATTAATTCCCTTAAAAATCTCAACTGGGCAAATGGAAATCTCCTTCAAAAATAGAATTGACCAACTGGAAAAGGAGATGCAAAATAAAAGAATGGAATCTGTGGAAACTAATGACTTCATGAGAAATCAAGAATCTGTTAAACAAAACCAAAAAATCCAAAAATAGAAGAAAATGCAAAATATCTCATCTAAAAATCACTAACCTTGAAAATAGTTTCAGGAGAGACAACTTAAATATCATTGGACTTATAACAGAAACATGATTGTGATGATTGATGTTAATGGACTTGGTCATTTGATAAGTGCAACAATCTGGTACAATTTTAGGGTATCTGTGATGGAGAATACCATATGTACCTAAACAAGGAATTTTGGAGTTTAAACAAAGATTAAAGATTATTACATTTAATTTAAAAATAAATAAACAAGGGGGTAACTAGGTGGCACAGTGGATGGAGCATTGGCCCTAGAATCAGGAAGACCTGAGTTCAAATCCAGCCACAGACACAAACACTCAATAAATACCTAGCTGCATTTCCCTGGGCAAGTCATTTAACACCATTAGCATTCAAAAATAAAATAAAAGAAACAATATTATCTTATTATATAATTAAGCTGTCTTTTATATTTTATTTTTTTCCTTAAGGATATGATTTCTCTCTCAACACATTCAAATTTGATCAATGAATAGCTTGGAAACAAAATAAAGACTATCAGACTGCCTTCTATAGGGGGGTGAGGGGAGGGAATTTAGATTAGGGAGAAACTTGGAACATTAAAAAATAAATTAATTAAAAAGAAAAGAATCATTTGGCTTCCTGAAAACATTGAAAAGAAAAGAAGCCTACACTCAAAATTGCAGGATTTAGTGAACAAAATTTGTGCTAATATCATGGAGCCAGAGGGTAAATCATTAATGAATGAATACATTAATCCCCACCTGAAAGGGATCACCCACAGGTAAAAAAAAATGAAGATATTAAATGTTAGCAAAGAATCTACAGCAACATATTTGAATGATTACATACTATGAAAAGGTTGGATTTATACTATGAATATAAAATTGGTTAATCTATTGTCAAGACTTAAAGCATAATAGAACATGTTGACCTCAAAAAATTGTATCATATATAGACATATATTATATATATATATATATTTATATCTCTGAAAGCTATTGATAAATTTCTATGCCTTCATGTTTGAAACATTAAAAACGAAAGGACTAAGTGAACTTTTCCCTAATATGGTTGATGGCATTTATCTAAAACCAGAGACTTGCATTAAATACAATAATGATAAACTAGAAGCCTTTACAACAAGGTAAAGGGTAATAATAAATTCAAGTAGCAGATACTTTTGAAAGACACTGTGCTAAAATCTGTACAAATTTTATCTCATTTATTTGATCCTCATAAGACCTTTGGGAAGCTCTTATAATCTTCATTTTATAGATGGAAAAACTGAGGCAAACAGAGGTGAAATAACTTGCCCAGCAATACAAAGTTAGTAACTTTGAAGAATATGTATTCTGGTATTACTTATTTTAAATCTAATGCTGTATCTACCATATCACATAACTGTCTGTAAAGTAAAGTAAGGATTTCCTTTATCATGACTATTATATGATATGATGATGATAGAAATTCTATCTAAAGCAATAATACAAGAAAGCAAAGTTGAAATAAAAAAATTCAGTAAATAAGAAACAAAAATATGTTTTAGCAATAACACAATTGAGGGAAGTACAAAAAAGTAAAAATAATTAATTGAAAATTTCAATAACTTTTGCAAAATAGGAAAGGATGAAACAATAGTACATTGGTTTTTCTTTATGTTCCCCAAAAAAATGAGAGGGAGAGAGAGAGAGAGAGAGAGAGAGAGAGAGAGAGAGAGAGAGAGAGAATGAGAGATTAAATTAAGTAAAATATTTCCCAAAAGTACCACTGTAATTTTAAATTTAATGCCTGAAAACTACATTAATATTTTTAGAACACCCTGCATATGAATACGGTAAAAAATCTAATTACAGAGTTACTGATTGCTCAACGTTGAAAATATAATAAATCTGACAACACTTTGTAAATTAATGTACTTATTCAATGACAAACTGCTAAAGGATTACTATATACAATTAGAAAACCTGAAAAAATAATCATGTCAAATAACAAATTATCAAAGAATGTCAAAACACTTTTATGTAAGAATGAAGGAGCTTAATGTCTGATGTCAAACTATACAATTAATCATTAATAATAAATATTAGTATACTGTTGATTAGAAAATCCAAACTAGAACTGATTAAAATAGGATATTAAATCACTATGAGAGATTAGGTACAGTTTAGATACATAATCAAATGAACATGTTAATTTAGTTATAACCAAAGAAACCATATACAATAACAGTAAGCATTCAATCTTCAATGAAATCTGCTGGGGAGAATGGAAAGCAATCTAGCAGAAATTGGAATTAGACCAATGCCTCATTTAATAAATGACAATGAGTTATAAATTGTAAAGTGACCTAGTTATAAAATTAACATAATTACACTAAAAAACCACATAAGAAACACCATTCATAACTATTAGGTCAGTGAACAGTTCCTAAGGGCAAAAGTGTGGGGGAGAGTAGAACAGCAAAAATCACAAGATAAAAATGAAGAACAGTACTTCATAAAATCAGAAAAACAATCCTAAACAAAATTGAAACAGGAAAAGTTATAATGGAAACACTTAACTGAGGGGAAAAAAGATTTTCTTCTCATAAAGTTCTGTAGTCTAAAATGTATAAGGAATTGGTTCAAATTTATAAGAAGATGGATTCCATGATAGATTAATGGTCAAAGGATATAAATGAACAGCTAATGAAAATCAATCATCATATAAAAAAGCTCCATCAATAAGGTATCTGTAATTAGACAGTTTTTAGATTCCATATAAAATATATCAGAATAGGAAAGGATGGTTGTTGGAGAGACAGCAAAAAGAGAGACACTGGTGTAAAGTTGATGGAGTTGTGAACTGATCTAACAATATTAAAAACTAATAACAAACTATGCTCAAAAGAATCTCTAAACTGTGCAGACCATGTGATTCAGCATTATAGGATCCTACCACAAAGATATAGAAAGAAGTATAATCTTCATTCAAGTTTGTCTATTGCCTCCCACTCTCAATGATAGCTTCACCCTTTAATTTATTGAGGCTTCTTTAAATACATTATGGTATGAACATTCAACGTTCAACATGCTTCCCTCTGTTATTTCTTTATGATGGGGTGTATCACTTCTCCCTATAAAATTGAATGTCTTTGTGTTATAAAGAATATCTTTTCCAGTATTTTCAAATATCTTCAGGCCCCTATCTAGTGAAATGTATGTAAGCAGAGCTGTTAGGTTTCAGTGGATAGAACACTGGGTCAGAAGTCAACATGATCTCAGTTCAAAATTTTCCTCACATGCTTCCTAGCTGTGCGACCCTGCTCTATTCACTTAATTGCTGAGTCTACCTCAGTTTCCTTAACTATAAAATAGAGATAATAATATCACCAATCTCTGAAGTTTATGATGAAATGAGATATTTTTAAAGTACCTGTCAAATAGTAAACACTTAATAAAACCTATTTCCTTCCTTCCTCAATATATATTTACAAATTGAGTAATTTATAAATCAAATGATAAAAAGAAAAAAATATAAATGATATTTAAGAAAAAGAGAGGAGGAAAAATATGAATAAAATTAAAGAAAAATATGGGCAATAGATTGTGAGAAAAAATACAAGAAATGAGAGATAATCCCTAAAGGATATGAAATAAATTGAATGCCCATTCAATTACTCTGATAAAAACCAATATTTTTGACTTCCACCCAAGACGGTGGAGAGAAGACAGGCACAATTCTAAAGTCTCCTGATCTTTTCCCATCTATCATATGAAACAAACTCTTAACAGAAATCCAATCCACAAAAACCTAGAAAAAAAACCAGGAGAAAAAATATCTGCCTCAGGATTTGTCTCATGCAGCAGCCTTGGGTGAGTCGAGGTGGGTGAGTCTGGGTACAGAGAGCAGATCAACCCCAGATCAGCCAGATTAGAGGCTGATTGGAACCCAGGAGTCTGAGGGCCCAAGAGATGGACCTGCTGAATCAGCAGTGGGGCTAAACTGCGGCAGCTTGAGTCAACTAGGATGAAGAGGCACTAGTTCTGGCCCTCACCCTCTGGAGCTGGCCTTCGGGCCTGGGGGAAGAGTTCCAGTGTTGGAAAGCTGCAGACATCATCCCTGGGCTCCTCTGGTCTGAGGTATTCTGACTCCAAGACGCCATTGCAGTTGAGGTCTCTTCGCAGAACAAACAATCACAGACTACTTCTGCCTCAGGGACAGGTGTGTGAGCAGAAGAACCAGCCCAGCTGACAATAGGGAGAAGGATGACTATACCCCATGATAAAGCCCACCATTGACTGAAGGCAAAAAGATTCAATAACTTCAACCCCTCCTTTCAAACTAAGGGAGAAGGCCTCAATCAAGGTCACAGACACCACGGTAGAAGCAACTAGCACCTGCTACTGGCCAGCCAGAGAAACTGCACTCAGTGAGTAAAGCCTCTAACTATACCAAACCCCTGTGAATCAGCCCCTCCCCAACTCAAGGTCTTAGCAAAATGAAGAAGGGTCAGCAGAAAGGTGGATCCATAGAAAAAGTCTTGGAAGGAAAAGACCCTAACTCAGACAGACATAGAACGTCAGGAGAATATGATCTGGTCTTCAGCACAGCAAGACTTCCTTGAAGAAATAAGGAAGGAGTTTAAAAATCAACTGGAAAATTAGGGAGAGACAATTAATACCTTGCAAAAAGAATACAAATCTTTAGAGAATACAATTGGACAAATACAAAATGGGAATAAATCTCTCAGATCCTCAATTGAACAAATACAAAATGAGAATAAATCTCTTAGACCATAATTTTAGCAAATACAATAATTTTCTCAAAACTTCAATTGGCCAAATGTAAAGCTCTTTCAAAAGTAGAACTGACCAATTGGAAAAGGAGTTGCAAAAGGTTAATGAAGAAAAATCCTCCCTAAAAAAAGAATGGAGTTTACAGAAACTAATGACTTCATAAGACAGAAAAAGCCTCTTAAACAAAATCAAAAAATAGAAAAAATAGAAGAAAATGTAAAATACCCCTCAGCAAAACCATTGACCTTGAGAATAGGTCAAGGAGTGGCAACCTGAGAATTATTGGACTTTCTGAAAATGTTGAAGATTTAAAAAAAGCCTAGACTTAATATAACAGGATCTAGTGATGGAAAATTGCCCTGATATCATGGAATCAGAGGACAAAGAAGTTATTGAAAGAATACATTGATCCCCTCCAGAAAAAGATCCTAAAATGAAAACACAAAGGAATGTTGTGGCCAAATTCTAGAACTATCAGATAAAAGAGAAAATCCTGCAAGCAGCCAGAAAGAAACAATTTAAATATCAAGGAGTCATAGTAAGGATTAAACAGGACCTGGCTGCAACAACATTAAGGAATCTGAGGGCCTGTAATCAGATATTTTGAAGAGCAAGGGAGCTTGGAATGCAGGCAGGAATCCACTATCCCTCAAAGCTGAGCCTTCTTTTCC
This sequence comes from Macrotis lagotis, assembly GCF_037893015.1. Taxonomy (NCBI): domain Eukaryota; kingdom Metazoa; phylum Chordata; class Mammalia; order Peramelemorphia; family Peramelidae; genus Macrotis; species Macrotis lagotis. The sequence continues at coordinate 189,648,359 of NC_133661.1, read as the reverse complement.
AGGGGAAAAAGATGGACATTTAACAAAATGGAAGAATTCCAAAAATTCCTGATGAAAAGACCAGAGCTAAATAGAAAATTTGGACATCAAACAGGAGGTTCAACAGACACATGAAATGGTAAAAAAAGGGGGGGCAATAAAAGAAAAACAGCTGCTATCAAATAAGTTGAACCTGGCTATATCACAGAATGGGGAAAAAGATTCTCATAATTCTTGAGAATTGTATCTCTAACAGAGAAAATATACTGAGTCAAAGGTGATGAACATTCATGACCTAGCCATGAGACTGCTGTCCAATGGGAAGTAACTGGCCTTAACCCTGCTTGGGAGAAAGATTCTAACAGTTCTCAAGAATTTTAACTCTATTAGATAGAATGTACTTCACTAGAAGTGACGGATGCTTAGAATTTTCTATGACTCAGATAGAATGATCTAAAAAACACTACCTCCTTAAAAAGGGGAGGCAGGAAGGAGATGGGAGGAGGGAGGGGATTGAATGGGGGTAAATCTCATTACAGTAAGAGGTACAAAAGACCTATGAAAATAGAGGGGAAGAAGGGAGGAGATGAGAAACACCTGAATCTTCTTCTCATCAGACTTGGTATAAAGTCAACTTACACATACTTAGTTAACTAAAAAACATCTTTCAGTTATTAAAAGAGGAAAAGGGGAGGGCAGACAGAGAAAGGGAGGTAGGAGGGGGAAAGGTGAACTAACAAAAGGAAGGGAAGGGAAAAGGGAAAAAAGAGAAAGGGGAAAGAAAAGGGAGGGGTGATATAGGAGAGCAAACACACTGAAGGGGTTGATATTTAGAAACAAGAACTGGGAAATATAGAAAAGGGGGGAAGGGGGGAAAATACAAACAGAGGGAAGATAGCATGGAGGGCAATAAAGAATCAATAATCATAACTTTGAATGTGAATGGGATGAACTCTCCCTTAAAACGTAAGTGAATAGCAGAGTGGATTAAAAACCAGAATCCTACAATATGCTGCTTACAAGAAATTCAGTTGAAGAAGAGAGCTATATAGAGAGTAAAGGTCAAAAGGTAAGAGGAAAATATATTTTGCTTCAGCTGAAGTGAAAAAAACAGGGGTAGCAATCCTCATCTCAGATAAAGAAGCTGCAAAAATAGATAGTGTTAAAAGAGATAATGAAGGAAACTTTATCCTCCCAAAAAGTACCATAGAAAATAAAGTTGTTTCAATACTGAATATACATACATACTTACACACACATATATCTCTATCTATCTCTATCTCTATCTCTATCTCTATCTCTATCTCTATCTCTATCTCTATCTCTATCTCTATCTCTATCTCTATCTCTATCTCTATCTCTATCTCTATCTCTATCTCTATCTCTATCTCTATCCCATCTATATCTATCTATATCTATATCTATATCTATATCTATATCTATATCTATATCTATATCTATATCTATATCTATATCTATATCTATATCTATATCTATATCTATATCTATATCTATATCTATATCTATATCTATATCTATATCTATATATCTATATATTTGTACCCAAAAGGAATAGCCACCATTTTCTTCAAGGAGAAGCTGAAAGTACTAGAGCAAGACATAGCAAAATTCTACTAGTGGGAGACCTCATCCTCCTACTCTCAGATCTAGATAAATTGAATCATAAAATAAACAAGAAGAAGTTGAAACAGTAAATAGATTGTCAGAGAAACTGGATATGGTAGACTTATGGAGGAACTTGAATGGGGATAGAAAGGAATGTACCTTTTTCTCTGTGGTACATGGAAATTATACAAAAATTTACCATGTACTAGGACATTAAACCCTAATGATCAACTACAGAAAGGCAGAAATAGTTAATACTTCTTTCTCAGATCACAATGCAATGAAAATCATGTCCAATATTGGGCCAAGGAGATATAGACCCAGAACCAATAGGAAACTGAATAAACTCATTTTAAAGAATGAGTGGAAAAATTACATAAATTATTCATCATTTTATCCTATTTAATGACAATAATGAAATAACATAGCAAAACCTATGGGATTCACTCAAAGCAGCTCTCAGGGGATATATTATATCTTTAAATGCTTACATGAATAAATTAGAGAAACAGGAAATCAATGAACTAAACATGCAACTAAAAAATTAGGGAAAGAACAAATTAAAAATTCCCAATTTAATTCCAAATTAGAAATTGTTAAAAAACAAAGGAGAAATTAAAAGCAAAAGCAAAATAACCCATTGAATTAATAAATAAAAGCAAAAGTGGGTTTTATGAATAAACTAATAAAATTGATAAACCTCTGGTCAATTTGATTAAAAAAAAGAAAGAAGAAAACCAAAATGCTAGTATCATAAATGAAAAAGGTGAACTCACCACCAATGAGCAGGAAATTAAAGTAATAATTTGAAATTATTTTGCCCAAATCTATGCCAATAAATTTAATAATCTAAGTGCAATAGATGAATATTTAGAAAAATATAACTTGCCCAGGTAAATCCTATTTCAGAAAAAGAAATACAACAAGCCATTATTAAACTCCCAAAGAAAAAATCTCCAGGGTCTGATGGATTCACAAGTAAATTCTACCAAGCATTTAAGGAACAATTGATTCCAATTCTATACAAACTCTTCAGACAAATAGGAAAGATGGAACTCTGCCTAACTCTTTCTATGAAACCAATATTGTGCTGATATCTAAACCAGGAAGCGTTAAAACAGAAAAATAAAATTATAGCCCTATCTCCCTAATGAATATAGATGCAAAAATCTTAAATAAAATTCTTAGCAAAATGATTACAACAAGTTTTCACTGGGATAATATATTATGATCAAGCAGGATTTATTCAAGGAATTCAGGGTTGGTTCAATATTAGGAAAACTGATAGTATTCTCAATTATATCAACAAAAACTATCAGAAATTACATGATCATATCAATAGATGCTGAAAAAGCTTTTGACAAAATACAGCATCCATTCCTACTAAAAACACTAGAAAGTGTAGGAATAAATGGAGTGTTCCTTAGAATAATTAGCAGTATCTATCTGAAATCATCAACAAGCATTGTATGCAATGGGGAGAGGCTAAAGAAATTCCCAATAAGATCAGGGGTGAAACAAGGGTGCCCATTATCACCACTACTATTTAATATCATATTTGAAATGTTAGGTTCAGCAGTTAGAGAAGAAAGAGAAATTGACGGAATTAGAACTGGGAAGGAAGAGATAAAACTCTCACTCTTTGCAGATGACATGATGGTCTACCTAGAGAATCCTAAGAAATCATCCAAAAAACAATTAGCAATTTTTGCAAAGTTGTAGGTTATAAAATAAATCCTCATGAATCCTCAACTTTTCTATATATGTCTAGCAAGATACAGCAGGAAGAACTAGAAAGGGAAATCCCATTCAAAGTAACCTCAGACAATATAAAATACCAGGGAGTTTATTTGCCAAGACAGACTCAGAAAGTTTTTGAAACTAATTATAATACACTTCTTACACAAATTAAATCACATTTAAATAACTGGGTAAATATCAACTGCTCATGGATAGGTATAGCTAATATAATAAAAATGACAATTCTACCAAAACTAAACTATCTGTTTAATGCCTTATCAATCAAAATTCCAAAAAATTACTTTAATGAGTGAGAAAAAATTGTAAGTAAATTCATATGGAGTAATAAAAAGTCAAGAATTTCCAGGAATTTAATGAAAAACAGTGCAGAAGAAGGTGGATTAACCCTACCTGATCTAAAATCATATTATAAAGGATCAGTCATCAATACTGTTCGGTATTGGCTAAGAAATAGAGTGGTGGACCAGTGGAATAGACTAGATAAAAAAGCAGGAGACTATTAAAGTAATTTACTGTTTGATAAACCCAAAGAGTCCAGCAATTGGGATAAAAACTCTCTCTTTGATTAAAACTGCTGGGACAATTGGAAGTTAGAATGGAAGAAACTTAGATTAGATCAACACCTCACACCCTTTACCAAGATAAGATCCAAAAGGTTACAAGATTTAGATATAAAAACAATACTATAATAAAATTAGAAGGTCAAGGACTAGTTTACCTGTAAGATGTATGGAAAGAGGAGCAGTTTATGACTAAGGAAGAGATGGAGAACATCACCAAAAACAAACTAGATAATTTCAATTACATTAAATTAAAAAGATTTTGCACAGATAAAACCACTGTAACCAAGATCAAAAGAACTGTAGCAAATTGAGAAACAGTCTTTACAAGTAATGACTCTGACAAAGGACCCATTTCTAAAATATACAGAGAACTGAGTCATACTTTAAAAAAAAAGTCTTTCCCCAATTGACAAATGGTCAAAGGATATGCAAAGGCAATTTACAGATGAGGAGATCCGAGTAATCCATAGCCATGTAGAAAATTGCTCTAAATCATTAATTATTAGAGAAATTCAAGTTTCTCTGCGGTACCACCACACACCTCTCAAAGTGACCAATATGACCAGAAAAGATAGTGATCATTGTTAGAAGGGCTTTTGGAAATTTAGAACACTAGTACACTGTTGGTGGAGCTGTGAACTCATCCAATTTTTCTGGAGAGATATTTGGAACTATCCCCGAAGGGCAACAAATATGAGCATACTCTTTGATCCAGAAATACCACTCCTGGGTGTATATACCCTGAAGAGATGATGAAAAATGGTAAAAACATCACTTGTACAAAAATATTCGTAGCATCCCTGTTTGTGGTGGCAAAGAATTGGAAATCATGTAAATGTCTTTCATTTGGGGAATGACTTAGCAAACTGTAGTATATGTAGTATATATTGTTCTATTAGAAACCATGAGGGATAGAAATTCAGGGAATCCTGGAAGGATTTGCATGAACTGATGCTGAGTGAGTTGAGCAAAACCAGAAAAACACTGTACACCCTAACAGCAACACGGGGGTGATGTTCAACCTTGATGAACTTGTTCATTCCATCAGTGCAACAACCAGGGACAATTTTGGGCTGTCTGCAATGGAGAAGACCGTTGGTATCCAGGTAAAGAGCTGTGGAGTTTGAACAAAGATCAAGGACTATTCCCTTTAATTTAGAAAAATAACAGATATCTTATTGTCTTATCTTGTTATCTCTTTTACTTTTTGTTTCTTCACTTAGGATGTGATTTCTCTCTCATCACCTCACACCCTTTACCAATATATCTTATTGTCTTATCTTGTTATCTCTTTTACTTTTTGTTTCTTCATTTAGGATGTGATTTCTCTCTCATCACACTCAATTTGGATCAATGTACAACATGTAAACAAAATAAAGACTGATAGATTGCTTTCCATGGTGGGGCTGGGGAAGGGAAGTAAGATTGGGAGAAAAATTGTAAAACTCAAATAAAATCTTTTAAAAATGAAAAAAACATACCAAATATTTTCCACTTGAATCTTATTTTATACCCTAATTCTGATCCTGTTCCAGGCTGGATATCCATAGATTATGACAAAAATAATGTGCAACAGATTGTTTATTTCTGAAAGAATTTAATGTCTCCAGGACAATGCTGTCAAATTTTAATAAAAATGAGGATGGGCATAATAGGGAGTGTATATAAGAATCTCCCCAGGCCGGATATTGATGGAGGGGAAAAGACACATTAATATTATCTATGTTTGATGCATTTTTATTTATTTTGTTAATTATTTCTTAATTTCATTTCATTCTGACTGGGCTATATTTGGTATTTTAATGGTGCACCTAAAGAGTAGAAAAGACACTTCTTACTTTAGGAAAGGAAGTATCTGTTGCACAGAACACTTGGCTTTATTGATTTCTGATCTGCAGTTCAAAACACAGCTTGAGTTGGGGTGGGGAGGGAGTTCTGTTTATTTTTATACCATTAGTATTGCTGTAATGTCATGGCTGCACATTTTTAAACTGCACCATGAAACTTCATGGTTCAATGGAGGGAATGGGGAGGGAGGAAAGGAGAAAATGTAAAATTCAACGTTTTGAAAGCACATGTTGAAACTTGTTTTTGCATGGTGCTCAGGAAAAATGTTTAAAAACAATTAAAAAAAAGACCAAGATTGAAACCAGGGTTCCAATAAGGCAGTGTAATCATCAATAATTTAATGGAAACTTGTGCCATAAATCACCATTCACTTCAAAGCTGGCTATAGTCAACAGACAAGTAGAATGCTGAGAAAGTACAGGTTTGTAATATTCTTTAAGATTATAAAATCGAATCAATAGTGGTATAGCAATATTCTATACAACATGCCCTACAACTGGCTCTAAATCTATCCCTTCAAGAGAAAACATGTATGAACTCTGGCAAAATACTAATCCACTCTGAAGTTTTTCATACATAAAGACAAAAATGTATTGTCTTTTACCATATCCAGATTTGAGAGTCATCAAATTTTGTATCAAACAATTGTCTCTATATTTTTGGAGTTTGAATTTGAAATTAATTTCTTCAAAATGCGTGTGTGAGGATCTAACTACAATGAGAAATTTTCAATTTTATTTACTGCATGAAGAGGTAGTACTAGATAACAAATAAAGAACTGTCCTATAAGTCATGGTCATGGTTCACATCCCAGTTGTGACATATGCTAAGTCGAGAACAGTGAAAAATCACTTCAATTCCAAACAGGAAGATCATCCTTTAAATCTGTACATTGCAGAGTAGCTACCAGAAATTTCCTAAAACAATGAAATTATAAGTCTAATTCCTCTTTTCATTAACATGTCCAGTTTTTAAATTGTTTCTGAAATATTCTTGAATCATTGATTCATGTCTTAGTATCTACTATTCATAGTTATCACTTCAATTATTTGCATCTGATTTTACCTTGCTAATAATCACTCCTCTCTTGTAAATCATTTGTGTCTGTATCTGTCTCTGCCGACAAGAAATGATTTAACTAGTTAGAAAGAATAGAAAAATAACACACTATATGATGATCAACATGATGTTTCACAAACTTTCCTGTTTCTGTGCTAAAAAGATAATTCAGTAGGGGGTTAGATGTGTATGAACCAGTATGTGTCTTAAGATGTCTATACTAAGTCTTTGTTGCTCTGCAAGTAACCAAAACCCACTTAATGAATAACGTTATCCCTTTTTTTTAGGTTTTTTTTTGCAAGGCAAATGGGGTTAAGTGGCTTGTCCAAGGCCACACAGCTAGGTAATTATTAAGTGTCTGAGACTGGATTTGAACCCAAGTGCTCCTGACTCCAGGGCCAGTGCTTTATCCACTGTGCCACCTAGCTGCCCCTTAACATTATCACTTTCAAAATTTTATAATTACCAGAAACTTATGTCATGAAAACACAAATAAGAAAAGAATTGTGAAAATACCATATATTTCTTAGCAAAGATATTTAGTGTGAGCATACATATTAAAAAAATTTATCATCTATTAATTCAGTGATGAATAAGTATATAACGTTATAGAATGGAATTCCAATTATAGAACTCTGTGAAGACAGTCATACCTACCAATATTTTGACTAATCCTGCCAATGAACAAGAATAGTTGTCTAGCAGTATTGTTATAAATGAGTTGCATAAAAGAGTCTTCAATTAAAACCCTTTGCTTCAAGTCATCTCTTCAGTACTCCCAGTGATGCAGGAAGCACATAGTTTGTCCATTTTCATTCACCATTAAAATTTAATATGAAAAAGTGATTAGACTCATTCTTATATCATTAATCTTTCCAATATCCCAACTTCATTCTCCCTTCCAAAAGTTATTGTCCATTTGTTTTTATGCTTAAGGAATTATTTTCTTCAGTGAGCTTTGGTACCTCCTTTCCCTTTACCATTTGTTCTATTCTGTTTATTTAGTTGAATTTTCTTCAATAGTTTTTGCATCTCCTTTATAAAACTGTTGACTCATTTTCTTGCATCACTCTCAATTCTCTCCCAATTTTTGCTTATCCCTTTTAATTGACTTTAAAAATCCATTTGAAGCTCTTCCATAACCTGAGGCCAATTCACATTTTTCCTTAAAGACTTTGAATATAGAACTTTGTCATTTTTATGATTTTCTAACTACGTTTTGATCTTCTTGCCATTGGAGTAACGTTTAATGGTCAGTTTTTTTTCTGTTGCTTGCTCATTTTACCATTTTCCTCATTTTACTTAATTTTTGCTCTTTTTTAAAGTAGGAATCTGCTTCCAAGGTGGAGGGAAAACTGTTCTCTAAAGTCATGGTCTTTGTTTAGATGTTTCTAGAGATACTTCTACCGATATGTAAGTTTTCAGTTCTTCCTAAGTAATAAAATTTTAGGAAAAATGCATTTACTACTCCCCTGTCTTACACTCTAAGAGAGCCCACAACTTTTCTAAGCCAGAACTGTGAGGAAGGTCCACACCACACTGTGGCCACAAGCTTTGATGTGCTACTTGTCTTTCAAACCCTTGGATTGTAAACCATGATTGCAACCTGAATGCAGTACCTGTATGGGCAAAACAATAGAGTTCTCAGGGCCAAGAAAGATATTTCTGGAATATATTTTGATGCCCTTATCATCTGTGGACTTGGAAATCTGAAAAAAGCAGCTATAGCTGTTAATTTCAATAGCTCCCAAGGTCTACTCCTAGTTTCCTGAATCTGTGCTGGTGCAGTCTTCACTGGATTATGTTTCACTCAGGTAAAGATCTTTTATGCTAATCTTTTAAGCTGTCTTGGGCTGCAAAGACATTTGGCTCTGACTTTTTGTGAATTTCATCACTTCAGGATTTGTTTAGAGTCACTATTTAAAGGTATTCAGAAGGATTTGGGGAAGAGGTCTGTTTAGTCACTGTCTTTACTATCTTGACTCTAATATTAAAAATATTCTACTTTACAAAAGAAAAATATGTTCCAGTAATAAATAGTTGGACATAGAATATTAATGTTGGGAGATAGAGTACTGAAGAATTAGGTATTTTATTAAAGTAAGCACTGAATTAGGACTAGGGACCAGGATTCAGATCTTTGTTATTCACTAGTTCAGTAGGCCTCCAAAATAAGTTGAAGGATCTGTTTTCAATTCAGGTTCCTAAACTTTAGGAACTGAGGGCTAGAGTGCAAATGCATAATATATTGGGAGACTGAAATAGAGACTTCAGAAAGGTACAATAAAAGTCAGAAAACAGTACTGTGTCATGGAAATAAATTGAGGAGATAATACCAAAAATGACTTGGTTGTCAGAAGTTTCAAAAGTTTCAGAGAAACCAATAAGATATATGGACTTTAAAAAGTCCACAAAAATTTCTCTGATACAGATAAAAATGTTTTCAATTTCTCAAATTTTTCATTGTCCTATATGGGCCCCATACTATCATAGGCATGCAGGAAACCTCCTCACAGCAACAGGGCAGAGGGGTGGGCCTGTGGTCAGTCATATACCAGAGCACAGGCAAAAGAGCAGTCAAAGTCTCTCATAAGACCTTGGAGGAATTAAGGTCCCTGTGGGATGTCCCCAAAAACCCTCCAGAGTCTTGGAAATGTGGTAAATCATAGGCTGAGAAAATGAGTACACAACAGAAAAAGAAAAATCTGACCATAAAAATGTACATTGGTCACATGGAGGATCAAAATACACACTCAGACAATGACAAAGTCAAAACTTCTTTCTCCAAAGTCTCCAAGAGAAATAAAACATGGGATCAAGCAAGAGAAGAGCTAAAAAATAACACTGAAAAGTAATTAAGTAAAGTAGAGGAAAAATTGGGAGGAGAAATGAGAACAATGCAGGGAAATCATCATAACCAAGTCAGCACCTTGGTGAAAGAAATACAAAAAATAATGAAGAAAATAACTTGTTAAAAACCAGTTTAGGCCAAATGGAAAAAGCAACCCAAAAGGAAAATGAGGAGAAGAATACCGTAAAAAGTAGAATTAGCCAGCTGAAAAAGGAGTTAAAAAAGCTCTCAGAAGAAAATATTTCCTTCAAATGTAGAATGGAAATATACAGGAAGCTGATGACTTTGCAAGAATCAAGAAACAGGGTTTTTCCTGCTCTCTCTTTCATAGAAAGTTAGGAACTGCCCCTGCTTTTTGCAAGAATTGAAATAAATTTTAACTCTTTGCTGCCATTTTGAGAGGACTCTGAGTAGTCATTTTGGTTTAGGGTCTCAATACCCCACACAATTTTCTGGGAGCACTTTCAGGAGCATGGTCTTAGAGAGCGATGACTCCTGACTCAGGCCAAGAGCAGGCGCCTGTTGAGAGTTTTACTCCAACAGTCCTTGATGCTGGTCATGGAGTCTCTCCCTCCCTGAGACAAACAACCTGAAGCAGAGTAACTCCGTGGAAGCAAAGAACAGGAATGGATCCGATGAATTTCCCCAAAGGAAACCCAGCTAGCCAGTGGAGTTTCAGTTAGGCTACTTATATGAGTATAACCCAGAGTAGTACATGTCAAAGGACATCAATCAAGGAACTCATTTGAAGCTAGAGGTAATCATCTTGCAGATGAGAGGGCTTGAGCAGCTGAGGTAAGAAAGTCTGGAGGACCGAAAGACTCCTCCTTTAGGATTTTCAGTCCACAAATTTGAGCCAGGTGATTGGGTGTTGATCCAGACATCAAAGGAGCAGAAGTTGGCTCTGAATTGGGAAGGACTGTTCCAGGTTCTTCTGACCTCAGACACAGTTGTGCTGACCCAGGAACAAGGTTGGACCCACCATACCAGAGTCAAAAGATTTGCGAATCCATCAAAAGGATGGACTGTGGACTCTGAACCCACGAATGAATTGAAACTTCATTTTAAGTGAGAATAGGACTAATGGATTCTCCAACACCTCACCCAGGAGTTGGAGGATTCTTGGTATTCTCCCCTTTGATATAATTCTGTTATCACTCCTTTGCTTCCTAGCTGGTATAATTGTATATAATATAAGGTATTTCCACATGGGACTCATTCTTGGGTGCAATTACAGTGTCACTCCTTGGGGTTGGCCCCTTCATTTTCCAGGCTCTGGTTAAGACTATAATCCTGCAGAAATGTGCCTTAGTTATCATGTTCTGAGAGTGTCCCTTTTAAAATAAACAGGCCTCAGTTTTAGACACCTTCCTTGAAGAGGAAAAACACTATTCAGAACTTAATTCAAACCAGTGCTAATAACTTCAATGTAACTAACTGATGGAATTGGGGGTGGGGGGGAGGGCTCAAGGATTGAGCACATGGCCATGGGTACTGGTTCCACTTGAACCTGTTTGGTTACTGAGTAGGAAGTCCTTAGTACATAGAGGAACTGGATTTTGGAATGAGAAGGAAGAGCACCAATGGCCAGTGGCAGAATCCTTGATGGAGATATTGCCTTAACCAAACTGGGAAGGAACTTGACTTAGGACAAAATAGTTGTAGGTGGGCTTTCTCTGCTAAGGTGGACAATATACAATTAGTGCCAGATTGTGGGAGGTACCAGGCCCTTGGGATAGGACCCATGTACAGTGTAATGATGCCACCTGAGTTAGATGTAATACTGGCAAAATGGATGAGAATCATTGCCAATATATACTCAGTGGAGTGGGAAGGTGTAAAGGTGACCTATCCATAGCAGAATGTAAAAAGTATAATCAGAACAATAGTCCCCTGATTACTCAGCTCCAAAGTTGGAGAGGGGTAAACGACAGTGTATGGGAAGGGTTCTTCATTACTTTTTCGAGTGCCCAAAACAGAAGTGGAGAACCTTGCTTTGAGAGATGTACAATTTTGGAAATGCCAATACAAAAATGATGGGCAGATGAGGTGTGATGGGGAGGCCCTCTAGGGGATCAGGATATACAGTATTAGCCTGTAACAGAGTATAATCAGACCAGGATTTTCCAGAAAAAGAATCTGGCTCTAAAAGGGCATTATTGGATATGTGGACAAACAGCCTATCCATAAACACATCCCACTAAATTGGACAAGGATCTGCTATATAGGATTAATTAGACCTAAGTTCTCTTTGTTCTAGGATGAAATAGGAAGTTCTTTAGGTGTTTAATTATATGATGACATAGGAAACCAGAAATGCAGTATAGAGACTTCTCTAACAATAACTGGAATTTCTAATGGTTGGGGGATGTCTGGCCGCACAAAGGAAAATGAAGGAGTATGATCCTGCTACGTGGGCACAAGATAGGAGTTGGGGATACAGGACACAAATCTATATATTAAATAGAATTATTAAACTTCAGGCTGTAGTGGAAATGATAACTAATCATATGGCAAAGGCACTGGACTTATAAGCAGATGAGATCACCCAAACTACAACACAGATTAGTGTTAGATTGTCTGTTGTCTGAGGAAGGGGGTGCTTGTGGAAAATTGAATTTGTCCACTTGTATGAAAATTGATGAGAATAGAAAATTAGTAAAGGAGATCACCACAGAAATTAGAAAAATAGCCCATGTCCCTGTCCAGACTTGGAACTCTCCCTTTAATAATTCATGGAGGGCTTGGTTCAGAGGGAGCTGGTGGCATCAATTTGTGTGGTACAGACTTCTAGTATTAGGAGTCTTGATAATCCTCCCTGCCTGTATACCATGCATGATATGGTTGGTTACTAGTACAATTCATAAAATCCTCCCTCAAATACTTTTGTCTGAAAATCAAGCTCCAAAACTGATGTTAAGGAGAGAAAGTTGGAGCCGAGATAGTGGAGATGAAGAAATTGAACAACATTGTGAGGAGATATTACAAAAATTCAAGCAGAACAGGCAATAGAATGGGTGAAAAGTCAGCTGAGAATATAATAAATAAGAGGAGGGATTGTGCGGGGCAAAAATGCTGACTTTCCAGAAACATAGTGCTAAATTAGTCTAAGCCATAGGCTTTAGTTTCTATTTCTCAAGAATCAGGTGAGCATGAGAACCCAGATCTCCAGATGGAAAAATTATGTCACCCTAAGCATAAAAGGTTTAAGCAAAGACAGAGTCTCCTAAGAAAGCTTAGGTACAACCCCTTCTCTTCGGACCATCAAGTTTGAGCAATTGTTGAAGGGTCAGCAGAAAAGAGGAGGGAAAATGGGTTGCGGTTGTTGAGCTTTTTAAACTCTGCTTCAGCTTCTGTAATTTGGCTTTTTCCTGCTTTATCATAAAGAGTTAGGAACTGCCCTGCTTCTTGAAAGAATTGCAATAAATATTAATTCTTTGCTGCCACATTAAAAAAAGAATCAAGAAACAATAAAACAATATCAAAAGTAAAAAGAAAATGTGAAATATCTCATTGGAAAAATAACGGACCTCAAAAAACAGATCCAAAAGATAATTCAAAAATTATTGGGTTACCTGAAAATCATAACCAGGAAAAGAACTTAGACTTCATTTTTTCAAGAAATAATGCAGCAGGTCTTCCAGCCAAGATGGTGGAGAGAAGACAGGCACAGTTCTAAAGTTTCCTGATCTCTTCCCCATCTATCACATGAACAAACCTCTTAAAAGAAATCCAACCCACAAAACCCAGAAAGAAAAGCCAAGACAAAGAACATCTACCTCGGGATTGGTCTCCAGCAGGAGCTGTGGCTGAATTCGGGCGGGTGAGTCTGGGTCCAGAGGGAGGATCAGCCATGATGAACCAGACTAGCAGCTGAATTGGAACCGGGAGTCTGAGGGCCCGAGAGCCAGACCTGCTGGATTAGAGGGGGCTGGAACATTGGGGTGTGAGTCTGTGGGAGAGCAGAGGCACTAGTGTTGGAGCTGTCCCCCTGGAGATCCCGGACAGGGCTGGGGGGAGAATTCTGGAGAAGGGGAGCTGTGGGCACCATCCCTGGGCTCCTCTGGTCTGAGTCCCATTACAACTCAGACTTCTCCCCTAACAAACAAATGTAAATTGCTTCTGCCTCAGGCCCAGGTGTGTGAGCAGAAGAACCAGCCCAGCTGAGGAATGACCTGAGGCCAGGGTAAAGCCCACCATTGATTGAAGGCAAAAGAATTCAATACCTCCAACTCCTCCCTTCAAAGAAAAGGAGAGGGCCTCAACCAAGGTCACAGACACTCCAGAGAAAGCAACCAGCCCCCCTTACTGGCCAGTGAGTAAAGCCTTTAGCCATCCCAAGCCCCTGTGAACCAGCCCCTCCAAAACTCAGGTCTCAGCAAAATGAAGAAGGGTCAGCAAAAGGTGGATCCATAGAAAAATTCTTGGAAGGGAAAGACACTAACTCAGAGAGACCTGGAAACTCTGAGTAGAATACAATCTGGTCTTCAGCACAGAAATACTTCCTTGAAGAAATAAGGAAGAAGTTTAAAAATCAACTAGAAAATTGAGGGAGACAATTAATACCTTGCAACAAGAAAACAAATCTCTCAGATCTTCAAATGGGCAAATGCAAAAAGAAATTAATTCTCTCAAAACCTCAATTGGTCAAATGGAAAGCTCTTTCAAAAGTAGAATTGACCAATTAGAAAAGGAGTTGCAAAAGGGTAGGGAAGAAAACTCCTTCCCCAAAAAAAGAATGGAGTCTACAGAAACTAATGACTCCACGAGACAGCAAGAGTCAGTTAAACAATATGAAAAAATAGAAGCAAATGTAAAATACCTCATCAACAAAACCACTGACCTCAAGAATTGATTGAGGAGGGGCAACCTGAAAATTATAGGACTTCTTGAAAACATTGAAGAGAAAAAAAAGTCTGGACTTAATATTACAGGATCTAGTGATGGAAAACTGCCCTGATATCATGGAATGGGAGGGCAAAGTAGTTATTGAAAGAGTACATCGATCCCCACCAGAAAAAGATCCTAAAATGAAAACACCAAGGAATGTTTTGGCCAAACCGCAGAACTATCAAATAAAAGAGAAAGTCCTGCAAGCAGCCAGAAAGAAAAAAATTTAAATATAAAGGAGCCACAGTAAGGATCACGCAGGACATTGCTGCATCAACTTTAAGGTATGGAAGGGCCTGGAATGAGATATTTTGAAGAGCACGGGAGGTTGGAATGCAGCCAAGAACCTACTTTCCTGCAAAGCTGAGACTTCTCTTCCAGGGAAAAATATGGACATTTAATGAAATGGAAGAATTTCAAAAATTTCTGATGAAAAGACCAGAGCTAAACAGAAAATTTGGGCATCAAACAGGAGGTTCAAGAGACACATGAAAAGGTAACAAAAAGAGGGGGGGTAGTAAAAGAAAAAAAATGAAATCCAGTAAGTTGAAACTGGCTATATCCCAGCATGGGGGTTAAAAAAAAAGATTCTTATAAACCTTGAGAAATGTAACTCTAACAGAGAGAATACACCTAGCCAGAAATGATGGACATTCATGACCTATCAATGAGACTACTATCTAATGGGATGTAACTGGCTTTAACCCCACTTGGGAGAAAGACTCTAATAACTCTCAGGAATTTTGACTCTATTCGATAGAATATACAGAACTAAAAGCGACAGACACTTAGAATTTTCTATGACTTAGGTAGAAAGATCTAAAAAAAACCACTAGTGCTCTAAAAAGGGGGACAGGAAAGAGATTGAAGGAGGGAGGGGATTGAATGGGGTAAATCTCATTACATTAAGAGGTTCAAAAAACCTATGGTAATAGTGGGAAAGAAGGGAGCAGAGGAGAAACACCTCAATCTTCTTCTTATCAGACTTGGCTTAAAGTCAACCTACACGTACTCAGTTAACTTATAAAACATCTAACCATTCAAGTATTAAAAGGGGAAAAGGGGAAAAGGGGAGGGGGGACAGAGAAAGGTAAGGGGAGTGGGGGAAATAAGGGGAAATAACAAAAAGAAGGGAAAGGAAAAGGGTAAAAGGGAAAGTGGAAAGAAATGGGAGGGCGTGATATAGAAGGGCAAACAAACTGAAGGGGGTGGTTTTCATAAAGAAAAGAAAGACTGGGGAATAGGGATAAAAGGAGGGGGAAGGGGGGAAAATACAAACAGAGGGAAGATAGCATGGACGGCAATAAAGAATTAGTAATCATAATCTTGAATGTGAATGGGATGAACTCTCCCTTAAAACATAAGCAAATAGCAGAGTGTGTTAAAAACCAGAATCCTACAATATGCTACTTAAAAGAAACTCATTTAAAGCAGAGAGATACATATAGAGTAAAGGTAAAAGGCTGGAGCAATATAATATTTTGCTTCAGCTGAAGTAAAAAAAGCAGGGGTAGCAATCCTTATTTCAGACAAAGCAGCAGCAAAAATAGATAGTGTTAAAAGAGATAAAGAAGGAAACTTTATCCTCCTAAAAGGTACCATAGACAATAAAGTCATTTCAATATTGAATATATATGCACCCAGTGGGACAGCACCCAAATTCTTAGAGGAGAAGCTGAAAGAATTACAGGAAGACATAGACAGCAAAACTCTACTAGTGGGAGACCTCAACCTCCCGCTATCAGATCTAGATAAATTGAATCATAAAACAAAAAAGAAAGAAATTAAGGAGGTAAATAGATTGTTAGAAAAATTAGATAGGGTAGACTTATTTAGGAAACTGAATGGGGATAGAAAGGAATATAACTTTTGATCAGCAGTACATGGAACTTATACAAAAATTGACCACGTACTAGGACATAAAAACCTAATGATCAACTTCAGAAAGGCAGAAATAGTGAATACATCTTTCTCAGATCACAATGCCATGAAAGTCATATGCAATACTGGGACAAGGAGATATAGACCCAGAACAAATTGCAAACTGAATAACCTCATTTTAAAAAATGAGTGGACCAAAAAACAAATTATAGAAAGAATTAACCATTTTATCCTAGATAATGATAATAATGAAACAACATACCAAAACCTATGGGATTCATTTAAAGCAACTCTCAGGGGATATATTATAGCTTTAAATGCTTATATGAATAAATTGGAGAAAGAGGAAATCAATGAACTAAACATGCAAGTAAAAAAATTAGAGAAATAACAAATCAAAAATCCCCAATTAAGTACCAAATTAAAAATTCTAAAAATGAAAGGAGAAATTAATATAATTGAAAACAAAAAAACTATTGAATTAAGAAATAAAACCAAAAGTTGGTATTATGAAAAAACCAACAAAATTGATAAACCTCTGGTCAATTTGATTAAAAAAAGAAAGAAAGAAGAAAACCAAATTGCTAGTATCATAAATGAAAAAGGTGAACTCACCACCAATGAGGAGGAAATTAAAGTAAGAATTTGAAATTATTTCACCCAACACTTTGCCAATAAATTTGATAATCTAAGTGAAATGGATGAATATTTACAAAAATATCAGTTTCCCAGGTTAAATGGAGAACAGATTAAATACCTAAACAACCCTATCTCAGAAAAAGAAAATCAACAAGCCATTACTGAACTCCCTAAAAAAAAATCTCCAGGGCCTGATGGATTCACAAGTTAATTCTACCAAACATTTAAGGAACAATTTTTTCCAATGCTATATAAACTCTTTGGAAAAATAGGGAAAGGTGAAACTCTGTCTAACTCTTTCTATGAAACCAATATGGTATTGTTACCTAAACCAGGAATAGTTAAAACAGAGAAATAAAATTATAGACATATCTCCCTGATGAATATAGATGAAAAAATCCTAAATAACATCTTAGCAAAACGATTACAACAAGTCATCACTAGGATAATGCATTATGATCAAGTAGGATTTATTCCAGGAATGCAGGGTTGGTTCAATATTAGCAAAACTTTTAGTATACTCAATTATATCAACAACAAACCTATCAGAAATCATATGATCACATCAATAGATGCTGAAAAATCTTTTGAGAAAATACAGCATCTGTTCCTATTATAAACACTAGAGAGTGTCAGAATAAATGGACTGTTCCTTAAAATAATTAGCAGTATCTATCTGAAACCATCATTATACTCAATGGGGAGAGGCTAGAGGCATTCCCAATATGATCAGGGGTGAAACAAGGGTTCCCATTATCACCACTACTATTCAATATTGTATTAGAAATGTTAGCATCAGCAAGTAGAGAAGAAATAGAAATTAAAGGAGTTAGAACTGGGAAGGAAGAGACAAAACTCTCAGTGTTTGCAGATGACCTGATGGTCTACCTAGAGAATCCCAAGAAATCATCTAAAAAACTCCTGGAAGTAATTAGCAGTTTTAGCAAAGTTGCAGGTTATAAAATAAACCCTCATAAATCCTCAACTTTTCTATATATGCCTAGCAAGAAACAGCAGGAAGAGCTAGAAAGAGAAATGCCATTCAAAGTAACCTCAGACAATATAAAATATTTGGGAGTATATTTGCCAAGACAGACTCAGAATCTTTTTGAAAACAATTATAAAACACTTTTCACACAAATTAAATTAGATTTAAATAACTGGGCAAATATCAACTGGTAATGGATAGGTAGATCTACTATAATAAAAATGACAATTCTACCAAAACTAAACTATCTGTTTAGTGCCCTACCAATCAAAATTCCAAAAAATTACTTTAACGAGGTAGTAAAAATTGTAGGGAAATTCATATGGAGAAATAAAAAGTCAAGAATTGCCAGAAGCTTAATGAAAAAAAAGTGCAAAAGAAGGTGGCTTAGCCCTACCAGGTCTAAAATTATATTATAAAGCATCAGTCATCAAAACTGTGTGGTATTGGCTAAGAAATACAGTGGTGGACCAGTGGAATAGACTAAGTGTAAAAGCAGGAGATGATTATAGTAATCTGCTGTTTGATAAACCCAAAGAGTCTGGCCATTGGGATAAAACCTCCCTCTTTGATAAAAATTGCTGGGAAAATTGGTAGTTAGTATCAAAGAACCTTAGATTAGACCAACACCTCACAACCTTTACCAAGATAAGATCCAAATGGTTACAGGACATAGATATAAGAAACAATACTATAAGCAAATAAGAAGATCAAGGCCTAGTCTACCTGTCAGATTTTGGAAAGGGGAACAGTTTATGGAAGGAGGAGTTGGAGAACATCACCAAAAACCAATTAAATGATTTCGATTACATTAAATTAAAAATCTTTTGCACAGATAAAACCAATGTATCCAAGATCAAAAGAAATGTAGTAAATTGGGAAACGATCTTTACAACTAATGATTCTGACAAAGGACTCATTTCTAAAATATGCAGAGAACTGAGTCATATTTAAAAAAAAAGCCATTCCACTATTGACAAATGGTCAAATGATATGCAAAGACAATTTACAGATGCGGAGATCAATGTAATCCATAGCCATATGAAAAAATGCTCTAAATCATTAATTATTAGAGAAATGGAAATTAAAGCTTCCCTGAGGTACCACCTCACACTTCTCATATTGGCCAGTATGACCAGGAAGGATAATGATCATTGTTGGAAGGGATGTGGGAAATCTGGGACACTATTACACTTTTGGTGGAGCTGTGAACTCATCCAACTCTTCTGGAGAGCTATTTGGAACTATGCGCAAAGGGCGACAAAAATGTGCATACCCTTTGACCCAGCAATGCCACTACTGGGTCTATACCCTGAAAAGATGAGGAAAAAGGGTATAAACATTACTTGTACAAAAATATTTATAGCAGCCCTGTTTGTGGTGGCAAAGAATTGGAAATCCAGTAAATGTCCTTCAATTGGGGAATGGCTTAGCAAAATGTGCTATATGTATGTCTTGGAACACTATTGTTCTATTAGAAACTAGGAGGGACAGGATATCAGGGAAACCTGGAGGGATTTGCATGAACTGATGCTGAGTGAGATGAACAGAACTAGAAAAACACTGTACACCCTAACAACAACATGGGAGTGATGTTAAAGCTTGAAGGACTTGCTCATTCTATCAGTGCAACAATTGGGAACAATTTATGGCTGTCTGCAAAGGAGAGTACCATCTGTATCCAGATAAGGAGCTGTGGAGTTTGAACATAGTACAAAGAGTATTTATTACCTTTAATTTAGGAAAAAAAACAGATAGCTTATTGTCTGATCTTGTTACTTCTTAGACTTCTCTTTAAGGATATGATTTCCCTTTTATCACACCCAATTTGGATCAAGGTACAACATGGAAACAAAGTAAAGACTGACAGAGTGCATTCTGTGGGGGGAGGGAAGCAAGATTGGGGGAAAAACGTAAAACACAAATAATATCTTTAATAAATAAATTAAAAAAGAAATAATGCAGCAAAATTGCCCTGAGATCCTAGAAGCAGAGCATAAAATAAAAACTGAGAGAATTCACTGACCACCTTCTGAAAGGGATCTCAAAAGAAAAACACCGAGGAATTTCAAAACTCTAAAGTCAAAGAGAAATTACTAAAAGCTGCCACAAGCAAACAATCCAACCACAGAATTTAGCAGCATCTATATTAAGGGCTCATAGAGATTGGAATATGATATTCTGGAAGGCAAAAGAGCTTGGATTAAAACCGAGAATCAACTACCCAGAAAAATTGGATTTCAAATGGAAAAGGAGACTTTCAAACTTTCCTATTGAAATGATCAAGGAACAAAAAGTTTTATCTCCAAATACAGGACTCAGGTGAAGCATAGAGGGGGTGAATGAGAAGGGCTAATTATGAGGAACTTAATGATGTTGAACTGTTTGTGTTATTTCATGGGAAGAAGATACTGATGACTAAAATGAACCTGCTCATTTATAATAGCAGTTAGAAGGAGCATATTTTGACAAGGCACAGGAGGGAGTTAAATATAATGATATAATATGGTACAAAAATGGAATCAATGGGTGATAATGGAAAGTACTGGAAGGAAGGAAAAGGAGAGGAAGAAGGGGCTAAGATATTTCACACAAAAGAGTCCAGAAAAAGCTTTTGAGGGCGGCTAGTTGACACAGTGGATAGAGCACCAGTTCTGGAGTAAGGAGTACTTGAGTTCAAATCCAGCCTCAGACACTTAATATTTACCTAGGTGTGTGGCCTTGGGCAAGACACTTAACCCCATTTGCCTTGCAAAAACCTAAAACAAAACTTTGGCAATGGAAAAGGGAAGTCAAGGGAGAATGAGTGAGCATTCATTCTCATCAGAAATGGCTCAGAGAGGAAATAACATACACATTTAATAGGGTATAGAAGTCTATCTTACTCTAGAAAAAAATGAGAAGAAAGGGATCGAATGAAGGGGGAATGGGAGACAGGGAGGGGAGAGTAGGTGATAGAACAGAGGGAAGAACACAGGAGAGTGTACTCAAATACAAATAATCTAGAAAAAGAACAATTTAAAAATCCCTAATTAAATACCTACTTAGAAATTCTGAAAATGAAGAGAGAGATATTAATAAAATTGAAAGTAAGAAAATCATTAATCTCATAAATGAAACTAAAAGTTGGTTTTATGAAAAGCTAATAAAATATGCAACCCTTTGGTTAATATGATTTAAAAAGGAAAGAAAATAATCAAATATCCAGTATCAAAAGTGATAAGTGTGAATAAATCACCAATGAGGAGGAAATTAAAGAGATAATTCAGAGGTAACTTGTCAAATTGTATGCCAATAAATTGGATAACTTGAGTGAAATGAATGAATATTTACAAAAATACAAACTGCCCACGGTAACAGAAGAGAAATAAATTACTTATGTAATCCCATTTCAGAAAAAATTGAATAAACCATCTACAAAGTCCCAAGATGGTGCTGAAACATAATCAGGAAGAACCAAAACAAAGAAAATTATAGATCATCTTAAAAAAAAGGGGTGGCTAGGTGGCACAGTGGATAGAGCACTGGCCTTGGAATCAGGAGTACCTGGGTTCAAATCTGACCTCATACACTTAATAATTCCCTAGCCATGTGGCCTTGGGCAAGCCACTTAACCCCATTGCCTTGCAAAATCTAAAAAAAAATTATAGATCAATCTCTCTTATGAAAATTGATCCAAAAATCTTAAATAAAACTTTAGCAATGTGGACTATAGCAAGTTACTACTAGGATAATACACCATGATCAAGCAGGATTTATACCAGGTAGGCAGAGATGGTTCAATATTAGGAAAACACCCAACATAATTAAACATATCAGTAGCAAAAGCAACAGAAATCATATAAATATATCAATAGATGTTGAAAAAGCCTATGACAAAAATGCAACATCCATTCCTATTAAAACACTAGAAAGTTTTGGAATAATTGACGTTTTCCTTAAAATAATGAATAGCATCTATTTAAAACTGTCATCAAATATTATATGTAATGGGAAGAAATTCTGAACATTTCCCATAAAACCAGGGCTGAAACAAGGATGTCCATTATCACCATTGCTATTCAATATAGTATCAGAAATGCTAGTAGTAACAATAAGAGAAGAAAAAGAAATTCAAAGAATTGGAAATGAGGAAGTAAAACTTTCATTCTTTGCAGATATGGTGGTCTACCTAGAGAACCTAATAAAATCATCAAAAATATTCCTTTAAACAAATAGCAAAATCAGCAAAGTAGCAGGATATTATATAAACCCACATAGATCATCAGCATTTCTATAGATGAAAAAGAAAACTCAAGAGCAAGAGATAGAAAGAGAAACGCAATTTAAAATAGCTATATAAAACATTAAATACTTCGGAATCTGTCTCCTAAGACAAAGAAAATGTATGAACAGAACTATAAATCACTTCTCACCCAAATAAAATATGACATAAATAATTGGAAAATGTCAAATACTCATGGTTAAGTAGAACTATAAAATAAAAATTACAGTTCTATCCAAATTACATTACTTATTCAGCACCATACCAATCAAACCACCAAATAACTATTTTATCAAGCTAGAAAAAATAGTAACCAAATTCAACTGGAGCAACAAAAGGGCAAGAATTGCAAGGGAAATGATGAAAAAAATGTAAAGAAAAGTTACCAAATCTAAAACTATACTATAAAGTGTCAATCATCAAAGTTGCCTGGTACTGGTTAAGAAATAGAGTAATGAATGGATCAGTGGATTAGGGAAGCTTTAAAAGAAGTCACAGTAAATGACTACAGCAATCTACTATTTGACAAACCCAAAGACATTAGCATCTGGTATAAGAACTCCCTGTTTTACAAAAATTGTTGGGAAAACTGGAAAATAGTATGACAAAAACTAGTTATAGACCCACATTTCATACCCTATATGAAAATAATGTCAAAATGGGTACAAGATTGAGACATAATAAATGGATGTTGAGTGTATTTCATTAGCCATTTTCAATTCTAACTCCATTATA
Source organism: Macrotis lagotis (assembly GCF_037893015.1). Lineage (NCBI taxonomy): Eukaryota > Metazoa > Chordata > Mammalia > Peramelemorphia > Peramelidae > Macrotis > Macrotis lagotis. The sequence continues at coordinate 189,625,275 of NC_133661.1, read as the reverse complement.
GAGACTGATCTATGTAGCATTAAAAATTGGAATGAATGAATGAATAAAAGCTTTTATGCAGCCTTTACTGCATGTAAATCCCTAAGATTACAGTTGGGCATGCAATTAAAGAGCAAGATATTTCTTTCACTAAAGGACCTTACATTCCTGTATGGGAGACAACTCCAAATCAAATGCAAAAATTTCTTGACCCTTTTGATACAGTGACAAAACAGAGTGCACTGCCTTTTCTTTACTGTCATTTCTGAACTGATAAAATCATATCAGTTTGTGATGCTGAAATGTTTCACACTGTCAAAGACTTTGATAGAGTGAACTTTCCTTTCCTGGGACTTTAGTAGATATAGCTGTAATAGTAGAGTCAGAAGAACAAGTTATTAAGTTGCATCTATATAATATTTGTTTTCCAAAACCTAGTTCAGGTTGTATTACTGTTTATCTTAAAGACTGTTGAGTACAGGACTATCTCCATCAAGATATGAGGAGAGATGGTGATAAAGGTTCTAGTGGGAGAGCCAATAAATGCTAAGAGGGAGACATTCTTCCAGTCTAAGACAATAAAGAGAGATCTGTAACATGGAAGAAGGAGGTGGCATGGATGAAATACTTTCAGTGGGATTAAGTGATGGTGACAGAAACAGCGTACTTTTGGGTTCTTTTACTTGGAACATTATACCTTCTGTATACTCCTCAGGGAGCCTTGCTGCTTCAGTTAGGTTAGTTAGGCTGTCCCATAGTCTAAGTTGGTTGACAAAGATGACTGATCCCTTTGTATTGAAATTCACACCCTTAATACTAACATCAACTGTTTGTGTCGGAAATAGGATCTGTAGTCTGAGGGTGCTACTGCTTCCAGGATTCTTGTTGCCTGTCTCCTGTGATGGTTGATCAACAGTTGAGTATTTTTGTGGTAAGAAAAATAAGCCAGTATTCCACATTGATTTATTCCCTCAATCATGACTATAAAGGGTTGGAAGAAAGCAGATTTAATCATCTTGGGGCACATTATTATTTCAAAAACTCTTTGGTTCAGGGACTGAGTCTACTCCCTATATATTTTATCTGAAGTGAGATTAAAATGATATCATTAGAAAGCTATGGTAGGATCATGTTGTGAAGAGCTTTGAAAGTTTATCAAAAGAATTTGTGCCTTATTGTGAAACTGTAGGATGCCACTGGATATTTCCAGGTAGATGAATGACATGAGAAGATTGAGACATAAGGAAAACTGTTAATAGTGGTATAATTAAAAAAATAGAAGGGGAAGATTTTGAAATAGGGAGGATTTTTAGGAGGTCATTAAAATTTGCTGAATGGCAAAGGCTTGTATCCAGGTGGCAGTAGTTGAAAATAACATTTTAAGACAAGATTAAGCAAATGGTGGAGTGAGGAGGAAAAAGGTAGATAAACAAAAGTAAAAATAACTAAAGGTTGTCCCCAAACTGAAAGAATGAAGGAAATTCTGAAGCATGTGAACAACAAAATGGAGGACTAGACAATTTTTCTAGACAATTGAACCTCTTCAAAACATAAATTATTGACCAAAAATAAAGTTTCTTTAGCTATCTCCACAGAAACATAGAATTCAAAAGAGGAATAAAAAACATAGATTGACATAAACAAAGATTGACCCTGAGCTCAGTTAACACCTTTCCAAGCTCACTACCACCAGTTAAGAAGTGAGGTTATATTAGCAAACCTAAGGACAAACCTTAGCTTAAAGCAAAATCACACAAATGTGTTCACCCAAAATTCCTACCAACTTTAAAATAGCAATCAAATAAAATTTCAGGGGGCAACTAGGATGATGCAGTTGATAGAACACTAACCCTGGAGTCAGAGGGAGCTGAGTTCAAATCCAGCCTCAGACACTTAATAATTGCCTAGCTGTGTGACCTTGGGCAAGCCACTTAAACCCATTGCCTTAAATAAATAAAATTAAAATAAATTTTTAGAATGGCAGAGCCAATAAAATCTAAGAGGGAGACATTCTTCCAGTCTAAGACAATAAAGAGAGGTCTGTTACATGGAAGAAGGAGGTGGTATGGATGAAATACTTTCGATGGGATTAAGTGATGGTGACAGAAGCAGCAGCTGTACTTTTGGGAGCTCCCAAGTCAGCTATGATAAGGTAACAGTCAACTTGTCAGAAAGAAATTACAGGGTACCACTGTACTAGCACTACCTCCTTTGTCAATACCTTTGGGTTATATAATTTAAGAAAAGAGAAAAGTACTTTTAGTCAAGAGGGAAGAGAGTGTCAGGCTTGGGGTCAGGATAATCTGATTACAGTTCTGACCTCAGACCATTGACACCTTTTAGCTGTGCAATCCTGGGCATATCCCTTAATCTTTGAAAAGAAAAAAAAGAGGGAAATAGAAATTCTGAGGAGTATTAGAAAAATAATTTTTAAGAAAGTGAAAAAAGAGATCATCCTAATATAATAAACAAATGCTCACACCTTCTAAAAATTAATAGGCAGAACTTGGAGGGTAAGAGAGAGATAGTAAGCAAAGATAACTTTCAATTATAATTGGAAAATATATCTTCCAAAGTGCATAGGAGGTCAAATCAAAGTATCAAGTACTCTGACGAGCAGTATCACTTCTCATTCCACAGGAGGAGGGACCCTGAACCTATACTGTACCTATTGCAATTCAAAGAGACCAGGGTTCCTTTCTGGGTAAGATCCAAGTGCAGACCAACAGAGCAGTAACCATACTTTTCACTGAAAAGGAAGAAAAATAAAACAATTATTATGAATTATTTTCCCATTTACATGCCAGGAAAACTGACAATATTAAGTGAAATGGATACATATTTGTAAACATAAATTGCTGAGATTAACAGAGAAGGAAATAAAATGCTTTAAAAAATCTATCTTAACAAGGAAATTAAAGAAACCATGAGTGAACTTTTTAAGTATAATGTTTTCTGAACCAGAAGGATTCACAGTGAATTTGGCCAAAGTTTTATGAAATATTTAATCTAAATACTATATTTGGAAAATATACCATTTGAAGAAACTATAGATAAATTTCTCTAGTGAATTGTGATGAAAAAAATTTGAATAAAACACAAGAAAGTAGATTACAGGAATATATCAGAAAGATCCAAACAAAAAAAAAAAAAAAACACTGGAGGAGCAGCTAGGTGGCATAGTGGACAGAGCACCGGCACTGGAGTCAGGAAGATCTGAGTTCAAATATGACCTCAGACCGTTAATGATTGCCTATCTGTGTGACCTTGGGCAAATCACTTATCCCCATTGTCTTAAATAAATAAAAATTTAACAAAAAAAAACACCCTGGAAAAGGGGCCAGCTAGGTGGCACAGTGGATAGAGCACTGATCTTGGAGTCAGGAGGATCTGCGTTCAAATCCATTTTCAGACACTTAATTATTGCCTAGCTCTGTGACCATGGACAAGTAACTTAACCCCACTGTCTTAAATAAATAAAATAAAATAAAATTTAAATACTGGAAAACATAGATATTAATTAATCATCTTAAAATGATGAATAGAATCTATATAAAGCCACGCAAGAGTAAGCATTATCTATAAGAGAAATGAGGTTGAAGTCTTACCAATAAAATCAGGACCAAAATAAGGAAGGTTGTTAACATCATTATAATTCAATATTGTTCTAGAAATAATATTTATGGTAGTAAAACCAGAATAAAGGAAACTAAAGGAATCAAAGAAGTCAATAAGGAAATAAAGTTATCACTCTTTGCATGTGGTGTAATGGTATACATAAACAACTAAAAGACTAGTTGCAATAAATAGCAATTATAGCAAAGTTGAAGGACATAAAATAAACCAAAACAAGTCAAAAGCATTTCTATACATTACAAAGAGAACTCAGCAGAAACAGGTAGAGAGAGAAATGCCAAAAAACATTATAGGAAACAATACTTGGAAGTCTCCCTGCCAAAGCAAATCCTATTTGAACACAATTACAAAACCAACTTTTCCACAAAATAAATACAGATCTAAACAATGGAAGAAATTTTGATTGTTTAAGTTTAGGCTGTGTCAGTATAATAAAAATCAGCATTATTCCTCTAAATTTACTAATTTACTGCCATACCAAGCTACCAAGGAATTAGATTATAGAGCTAGAAATTACAAGAAGAAAAATTTTGTGGAAAGGGAAAAAAAAAGATAAGCTTTGCAAGGAAATCAAAGTAATCCATGTTAAGGAAGGTAAAATATCAGTTCTAAATTTCAAACTATATTATAAGTGGTAATCATCAAAATAATCTTGTGTTTGTTAAAAATAGTGTTGGATCACTAGAATAAGGTGAGCACACAAACACAGTTGTAAATGGTCATTGTAATCTAGTGTTTGAATGAATGCAAAGATTGAAGCTTTTCAGAATAGAATTCAATTTTTGAGAAAAGTCTCTGGAAAAACTTAAAAAGAGTTTGACAGAAAATAAGCATACACTAACATCTCACACAATATACTGAGAATAGCTGAAAAATACAAATTATTTACATATTAAGGATAATTTGTAAATTTATGTGGCATAGATAAATACACATTTTAAATATTTTTTCCAATTACATATTTAATTTATTCTTGATTTCTATTTCTTTTTTACCCTCCAAGATCTATTTCTTGGTTTAGATGTATTAGTTTATTACAATATGATTATCTCTTATCACTCTTTTTTAAAAATATTTTTTCCGGTTGCATGTAAGTATAGTTTTCAGTGTTCATTTTTTGTAAGATATTTTATGTCACATTTTTCTCATTGCTACATTCCCTCCTCCTTCCCTATGACAGTGAGTAATTTGATATGTGTTACATATAGACCCAGATTGGGCATATTTCCATATAAGTCTTGCTGCAAATGAAGAATCAGAACAATAAGAGAAAAAGCATATGAAGGCAAAAGATACAATAACATTTTAAAATTAAAAATAGATTTGTCCTGCATTCAGATTCCACAACTCTTTCTCTGGATGTGGACAGCGTTTTCCTTCACAATACTTTTAGAATTGTCTTTGATCACCATATTCCTGAGAAGATCTAAGTATATCATAGTTGATCACCACACAATATTTCTGTTAATGTATACAATATTCTCCTGGTTCCCATCACCAATCACTCAGGATCAGTTGATGTAAATCTTCTTAAGGTTTTTCTTAAAGCCATCTGTTCATGATTCCTTATAGAACAATTTTATTCCATCACAACCACATACCACAATTACTCAAACCATTTCCCTTTTGACGGGCATTCATTCAATTTCCAATTCTTTCCTATTGCCAAAAGGGCTGCTATAAATTTATTTATGCATAATGGGTCCTTTTCCCTTTTTTCTGATCTCTTTGAGATACACACCTAGTAATGGTAGTGTATATAGGTTTATATTGCTTTTGACATAGTCCAAAATTACTGTCCAGAATAGTTAGATGAGTTCATAACTCCACTATCAGTGAATTAGTGTTCTAGGTTTTTCACATTCCCTCTAACATTTAACTTACTGTCATATTAGATTTGTATGAGGTGGCAGCTCAGAGTTCTTGTAATCTGTATTTTTATCATCAACAATGATTTAGAGTATTAAAATGTACATATTAAATAATATATGAAGGAAGAATTTATGAACAACCAAGAAATAGAAAGTTTTATAGAAATGCAAGGGATCATTTTCATTACATGAAATTAAAAAGGTGTGCCCAAACAAAGCTAATGCAGCCAAAAGGAGACTGAAAATAGGAACATGGGGGGTGGATTTATAGGAAGTTTCCCTATTGAAGGCTTAATTTCACAAAAATTTAAGGAACTAAAATACTTTAAAGATAATTCAGTCTTCAGTTGATAGGAAAAGTATACAAATTTTCAGAAGAAAAAAGCTTTCAGAATTGCTCTAAAGCTCTATTGATTTTAGAAAGGCAACAAATCAACTCTGAAATACCACTTCACAGCTATGAGTTTGGCTAACGTGACAGAAAAGGAAAAAAGACAAATACTAGGGGGAATGTGGGAAAATTCAAATACTGATGTACTCTTTATGACCTCGTCAAACAATTCTGGAGAACAACCTGGAAGAAAGTCCAAAGAGTTAAAAGAAAAATCAGTATGCCTTTTTACCCTGCAATAAAAATTCTGATTTTGTATTTCAGAGACCAAAGAAAACAGAAAAGAATCAAACATATTGCTAGAAGCTCCTTTTGTAGTGGCAAAGAATGGGAAATTGAGCTGATGTCCATCAATAGGGAAATGACTATACAAATTGCTGCATATAGTTATGATGGAATACCTCTGGGCTACAAGAAATGATGAGCAGGATAGCTTCAGAGAAATCCTGGAATACTCACATGAGCTCAAACCCAGTGGAAATAAATGCTAGGAGAAAATTGTACAGAGTAAGAAAGTTGATAAAGACATTGCTATTTTCACCAAGACAATTATCTAAGACAATTCCAAAGGACACATGACTAAAATGCTATCCATCTCCAGTGAGAGAACTGTATTATCTATAGATTGAAACATACTTTTTTTGCACTTTAATTTCAAAAGATTTTTTTTGGGGAGGAGTATATTCTTTCTAAAACGTCTAACATGGAAATATATTTAGTATGTCCTAACATGTATATTCAAAATCTAAATACTTGTCTTCTCAAGGAAGGAGAAGACCTGGGAGGAATGAAAAGAATTTGGATCTCAAAAACATTTTTTTCAAAGATTGTTAAAAATCTTTCCATATAATTGAAAAATATTTAACAAAATGAAAATATATTTTTACATTGTACTCACATCCCATTACTCATCCCTTTTTCTAGTACCATGAAGATCATGTCCCAATACTACATAAATTTGTCCTCGATGGAACAATTATTCAACCAGTCAAAGTACTTCAAGAGTAAAATTCTGTCAGGAGTCATTACACTGTTCTACCAGTCCTGAAAATTGTAGTCTGTGCTGGGGTAGTTAACCATGTAGCACCAGTAGTACTGGGATAAACAATCCTGGAGCAGTAGCATTGCAAAGCTCTAAATGACCAGGACCAGAGAACTAAGGAATACAGGGAATAGAACAGACAGAGACTACTCTTGGAAGTTGGAGGTCAATAGACTATATTAGGTGGGTGATTATGGATGGGGGTGGGGAGCTGGTGGATTGAAGTCCATTTAGCCTGAGAGAAAGAGAAAGTAGTCAATCAGAAACAGTTTCAAGTATCCAAAAGGAATTTGAGACAAAGACTAAATCTACAGAACTGTGAATTGTCCAGCATGGACTGAGATCAAGAAGTTTTTAGATACATTTATTAAGGAAAACACAATCAAATTCAGAAAGTCAAAAAGATAAAGAAAAATAGAGAAGGAGTAGAAGACAGAAATTGCCAAAGAAAACTCTTGAACATAAAAATATGCATTTAAAGGAAGGGAAAAGAAAAAAAAATTAGAAGAAAAGCATTGAAAATCAAATACATTATAGAAGCACAAAAGAAATAAGTAAGTTTTTGAAGAAAGACTATGTATTTGGATTTGGAACTGAAATATTAATGGAATATAGAAGTAGATATGTACTTTTAGGGAACTTGAGTTGAATATATGGGCATCAGAATATAACTAAATACTAGAGACATACATTCAGAGCTCATATCCATAAAGATGAAAATTTAACTATTAAGATTAAATTATTTGGCAAGTTGTAGAATTTAAAATAAAAATATGAATGAACTAAGGACAGATAATTGAGGAATACCTCTACTAATGAAAGAAAAAAATTTGGCTCTTCTAGAGAACAGCTCAATTATAAGAAATTAAAGGATAATTTTATTGTCTAGAAGCAAAGTATTTTTAACTTTTTTAAAAATAATTTTATTATGCTTTCTCTTTCCTACATGATCATAGTTATCCCATATATCTCTCAACTCCCTCTCCCAGAGAGCTGTGCCATACAGCAAGGTTTGTTTTAGAAAGGAAAAAAAAGTTAGTACAAATGATCCATACATTGAAAAATATCCAAAAATATGTACAATGTATGCTACCTGGAAACCTCCCATGACCAGAAAATATGTCCTCATGACCTTATGAAGGACATTACAGGCATTGTCTCAGATCTCTTGACCTAATTCTTCCTAAATCTAAAAGAGTTTTGTTACATTTACTTTTTTGTTGTTGTTTGGTAATTATTTTCATTTATAACACTGTAATTTATTTGTAAAAATTTTGATTGTATTTCCTTCTTTCTACCTCAGTTCATTTATATTTTTCCATAGTTTCCATGGTTCCATTATACTCATCATGAGCAAATACTGAAACTCAGAAGTGTCAAATATGTGACCAGTCTTAATAATTTCACTGGAACCTCATTCAGATGGGATTACTTAGTACCTGATGACCTAAGTGAGCAATTTAAGCTATGTAAGTTTAAAGTTGCACTAAATGTCTATGTTATTTCATTTGATATTCACAATAGCTATATTAGGCAGGTGCTATCCATATTTTACACATAAGGAAACTAAGGTTATTTGAAGCTAAGTGATTTGCTCAGAATCATAAAAATCCAAGCTGTCATAACCATAGTGTCCAATGGATGATTCAAATTTAACACTTTCTGGCTACAAGTTCTACACTCTATCCACTATATCACACTGTTTCTCTGGTTGTTATGCATGAATAAGAAATGGAATAAAATTAAAACACTCCAAAAAGACTTCTAATCCATTCTCCTCAGTCCACGTCATCAAGACCCTATTAGTATGTGTATAATTTCATCTATGACTACAATCAACTCTTATACAAACCTAGTGGATACCCATTGATATCATTTCCTAAGCAATCCAATTGCCTAATTAATATATATATATATATATATATATATATATATATATATATACACACTTTTGATTTCTATTCAGGAAACAGAGCAATCAGATTGACATTTTGATTCAATAGAAACCTGTTAAAGTCTGTGATATGAAAGGATGGGGACATAGAAAGAATAAGGTTCCCAATGCCAGAAAGCTTAAATTCTATAGAAAAGTGTAATATTGGAGCAGCTAGTTGGCACAGTGGATAGAGCTCTGGACCTGGAACCAGGAGGACCTGAGTTCAAATCCAGTTCTCAGATACTTAATAATTGCCTGGTTGTGACCTTGGGCAAGATACTCAACCCTATTGCCTTTATTGCCTTGAAAAAATGTGTATTATATATAACAAAAAGTGTAGTTAAAACTACTATAAAGAGAGCATGAACACAAAGTGAGAAACTATCTAAGAATTATATCTAATCTAATTACCTCACCTTATAGGTAAGTATAAAGAAGTTTACTTGCCCAAGGTCAAACAGGTGACAGAAAACAGAGACAAAAGGTGAACTTTTGTCTTCTGACCTCAGTCTTGTGCTCTTGCAAGGAAATAAAATGTCACCTCCCAACCATGTACAGGAAGTGGACTTCCCACATTTTGAAATCTAAAGAGGGTGGTGATCACATTCTTGGGGGAGAAGGGAAATCCTATATAAGATAATTGTGAAAAAGATGCTGAAAGATGGCCAAATATACATTATTTAAAGTAGATTCTGAGTTTACTTGAATTTACTACAATTGTTTGGCAGTCTTTAATCCTTTCTTATTTTACTTTTTGAACAATGATGTCTCTAAAACTAGGCTAATCCATTAAAAAGATGATATACTTTGGGATGAACTTCTAGTGAACTATAAAGAATCAAGATCAGGAAAAAGAAAAAATGTGCAAAATTAACAATATATAATTTACTAAAGATAAATGTTCAAACAAAATTTCCTTTTCTTAAGAATTTGAAATTTTTAAAGAATTGAAGAGATAGACAATGACAGTGATGTGTCTTAACAGTAGCATATGCAAAAATAATTTTTCAACTTTAGTTATCTGCAAATTAACACATTGAAAATATTATAGTTGTCAAAAATGTATTGAGGTATTTGTAGGCATTTTAAGGTAGTTAACAAGAGAAGAAACATACTAAATAACACTGAATTTCTGTTATTCTGAATATACCTCAAGTATTTTGTACATTCTTAAAATGATGTTTTAAGAACATTGATATACTGAAACACTTTCATAGAAGGATGAATTTAAGCTAACATGAAGGCTAAGAAATTAGGCTTGAAATAAGGATGTCTTGAGTTCAAATACTCTAAAAATACTCATATGCTAACATGTGATTTTGAAAAAGTCATGAATTTATTTGAGCCTCAGTTATCTCATCAAAAAATAGAACAATCACAAGCCTAAATCACTAGGTTATTGTGAAAATCAAAATGAGATAACATAATTTTTTAAGCTTAAATGACTTTATGAATTGGAATCTTTAGGTAAGAGGTTTATAAATCATTTCAACAGTCAAAAAGTTAAAAATATGCAGGAGGACAGATAAGATAGAAAAAAGAAAAAATAACTGCCTAAAGGGCTTGTCATGGGGAAGAGTTATTTGACTTATACCATGTTATTCCAGAGGACAGAACTGTGATCGACATTTACAAGTTACTGTGAACATGGACAAATTTTAGCTAAGAAAACAAAAGGCTATATTATTAGGTGTGGATCTTGGTTATGGCATTAGCCTCAATCTTCAAAGATTTATTTTAAAATTTTGGGCAATGGAAAGCTCACAACTTATATGGTTGCATGTCTACATTTTTAGAAGTTCCCTTTTTCTACGCATTATAATATATTCATATATTTATTTGATTTTATGGATGTAAAGAAATCAAAGTGCATTACATGGTTGCTTTTTTAAATTTTTTTATTTATTTAAGGCAATGTGGTTAAGAGAGACTTGCACATGATCACACAGCTAGACAATTATTATTAAAAGTCTAAGCTCAGATTTGAACTCAGGTCCTTCTGAATCCAGTAAAACTGCTCTATTCATTGTGCCACCTAGCTGCCCTGAGTACATATTTTCTGACATTTAGAACTATCCCAAAACACTAAATATGTTTTAACATATTTAAACAAAGTATGTTTTCTTTTGAAGTCATGGACTTTCCTTCAATGGAAAAGTTTAATCCAGAACTGATTCATTTGTGATACTAGTAACATATTTTTTATTAGATGCTATTTGTAATGCAAGTGATTGTTGCTACTTCATGAACAAGTGAAAGGAGACAAAAAAGATGTTACAGATAACATTTCATAAAAGTTCCCTTATTGCAAAGTAAAAATTATATTGAAGTGCACAGAATACAGGGAAAAGAGAATGGGTGATATGGAATAATATTTTCCCCCTTATGATATAGTTCAAATCTGATTGTAATAGGTCAAAAAGGACAATTAATCATTTTTGAGTTTGATTATAAACTTTTGTAATGCAGTCTGAAGGATAAATTGTATAAAGAGAAATTAATTGGGAAAAGCCTTGCAGGTTAGAGAAAGAGTAGATATATTATGACCTTAAACTATTATACAATTGAAAAGGACTTTAAAGAGTAGCTAAACATAAACAGCCAAGATCACTCAAGTACACCATCTCTTATTAGCCAACAGTGATGTGTCTCCAAAACATAATAATTAAATGGACTGAAGCAAAAGATTCATGTCTCTTTTCTATAGATTTTTCAAGAGAGAAGAGCATTTTGTGATTGATAAAATAATCCCCCTGCAAAAGATAGAATTAGTGCCTCTCAGTAACTTGTAAAAAAAAGTTCCTGAATTTGCAGAAAATTCTGCAAGTCAAACAAAAATTAATTTCTCTTTTCAATAAAGTGTACTTGCCCATGAAGATTTTAATAAGTTGTCCGAAAAGTCTTAATGCAGTTGTAAGTTTTGCTTTATGCTTGACTTAAAGGCATTTGGGACACCCTTCACATTAAGCAAGCAAGAAGAATATATAAATCTATAAAGATTTGCCACGATAATTTTTTGGAATTCAAAGATGTAAAAGAAATAAATTATTTGATTGAACCATTGAAAAATTATATGCAACATGTTTTGGCACACTGCGATAGTGTGGAAATCATCTTGAGGTCCATTGGAATAGAGCTTGTTATCAAGATAACTCCAGGTTTAATGAACTAATGTTGACATTCACAGATTATAAGGTAGCCAGGATGAAATGAAAGCATATTCTTCACCGGTAGATCATAATGTTGGGATTTTTTTTTTAATTCACCAACAGGCTGCTCAGTCTCTTTACTGCCACTTTCATGTCTTTGTTCCTGAATGCATAAATAAAAGGATTTAAGATAGGGGTAATAATAAAATCAAGAATAGCAAGAAATTTATCCACTGGCATTGTAGGGAATGGCCACACAAAAAAAGATACATGGACCAAAAAGTAAGACTACCACAGTGATGTGAGCTGACAGAGTAGAGAGAGCCTTGGACAATCCACTTGAAGAATGCTTCTGAACAGTGACCAAGATTCAAATGTAGGAAATGAATAAGAGAAATACACTGCCAATGGAGATAAAACCACTGTTAGCTGTGACAATAAACTCTAACTTATAAGTATCCATGCAGACCAATTTGATGAACCGAGGAAGGTCACAAAAATGCTGTCAATTTCATTAGGACCACAGAAAGGCAGATTTGCCCCAAAAACAAACTGGGTAAAAGAGTGTATGAGACAAATATCCCAAGCAGATATCTTGAGAAAAATGCATATTCTTGGATTCATAATAGTCAGATAGTGGAGAGGTTCACAAATGGCAACATATCTGTCAAAGGCCATAGAAACGAGTAACACCATCTCAGTTTCTCCCATTAACTGAATAAAGAATATCTGGGTGATACAGCCTTGGAATGATATGATTTTATGTTCATAGAAAATGTCATAAATCATCTTGGGAACAACAACTGTGGAGAAAGACATATCAATAAAAGCTAAATTAACCAACAGAAAACACATAGGAGATTGTAATGAGGGTCAGAAGTCATTGTGAATACAATGAGGAGATTTCCCAAAACAATGGAAACATAAAAGATGGAGGAGAAAACCAAAAGGAGATGTTGCATAGTACAAGACATAAAGATTCCTATGAATACAAACTCTGACACCATTGAATAATTCAATTCTTTCATCAAACTGACTATGTTGATACTTAGAAGGAAGAAAATCAGGAAGAAATTACAACAGTTGTATTACAAAAAGGGCTTTATATGAAAATTATAATATTCCATATAGCTTATGAAATTCAGGAAGAAGAATCAAGATGATGGAATAATAGGAAAAAATATGGTGAGATCCCTCTAAACTTATCCAAATAGATCTAGAAAAGACACTAATTGAATCTTTTATTTTAGGTTTTTGCAAGGCAATGGGGTTAAGTGGCTTTCCCAAGGCCACATAGCTAGGTAATTATTAAGTTTCTGAGACTGGATTTGAACTCAGGTACTTCTGACTGCAGGGTCAGTGCTCTATCCACTGTGCCACCTAGCATCCCCCTAAATGAATCTTTATGTAATAAATACAAGAAAATTCACAGTGAATTATTTTTTCTTTATGTTGGCAGAAGGAGAAAGAGATATGTGGACAATAGTTATGTTAAATTGGAGTGATGAAAACAGAGAGCATCAAAGAAGAGAAAAATTTTATATTGCAGGAAAAAGAGGTACCTGATTCCCAGACTCATTTCAAGGCATTACAAGGTAACCAACTGGTAACTTGGTAGTCCAACACTCAGCTTCAAGTCCCAAATCTAAAAGAAAACAGGGAATAAATTTAGAACTAAGGTGGAATGAGTTCCTTGGCAAGGAACTCTGGTTGATATATTAACTAATAGAAAAACAAGTCCAAAAGCATATAGGATCACAACTCATTATCAATTTCATCAACTTCTCCAGACTACAGAATAATAACAAAAATTAGAATACTAAAACAAAGAATAATTTTTGATTCTGTGACTCTGAAACTATGGATTTTTCAGATAACTCATGGGGATGAATTCATGAATAGGCTAAAGTCACACTTTAGCTCAGATCATGAACTTGCAAATCTCAAATCAGGGGTAATCAATAAGGCTTTACTCTGGTTCAGATCACATTAGTATCATTTTTCTATGCTGGAATACCTGTAGTTCATCTTCATTAAGTCCTTCATATTTTAGCCTTCTCCTACACTCTCTATGCTTCACTTGAGTCCTGTATTTGAAGATCAAACTTTCTGATCAGCTATGGCTATTTTAACAGGAACATTTGAAATTCCCCTGGTTCATTGAAAGTCCATCTTTTTCCCTGGAAGAGGACTTCAGTTTTGCTGAGTCTTTGTTTCTTGTTTGCATTCCAAGCTCTTTTGCCTTCTGGAATATTATATTCCAAGCCCTATGAACCTTTAATGTAGTTGCTGCTAAGTTGTGTGATCATGACCGCAGCTCCATGATATTTGAATTGTGTCCTTCTGGCTCCTTGTATTATTTTCTCTTTCACTTAGGAGTTCTGGAACTTGCCTATAATATCCCTGGGGTTTTTTGGGATATCTTTCCAGGAGAGATCAGTGGATTTTCTCAATTTCTATTTTACCCTCTGCTTCTAGGATATCTGGGAAATTTCCTGTAGGACTTATGTTAAACTGATGTCAAGGCTCTTTTCCTGATCATGACTTTCAGGTATCCCAATAATTTTTAAATTATCTTTCCTGAATCTCTTCTCCAGATCAGTTGTTTTTTTCCATGGGATGTTTCACATTTTCTTCTAATTTTTCATTCTTTTTATTTTGAAGTATTGTGTCTTGACTTCTCCTAAAGTCAGAAGCTTCCTTTAGTTCCATTCTACATCTGAAGGATTTGTTTTCCTCAGAGAGCTTTCTTATCTCTTTTTTCCATCTGGCCAATTCTGCTTTTTAAAACATTCTTCTCCTCAACTTTATGAACTGTTTTATTCAGACTACATTGGGGACATCTAATACTTTCAGTTCCCCAGGTTGAGCTAACCCTGAGATCTTGAAACAATTATCAGTGAACCCTAGCAGAAATAAGATCAACACAAACTTCCATTCTAAAATTCCCAGAGTCCAACCCTAATGTAAAATCTGAAGTTAGGATGTAGGATAGAAGAGTAAGCAAAGAAAAAATAATCCCACCAAATAGAAGTTGTTTTAATAATAGAGAAGCTCAAGAAATTCATGCAGATATCAATGAACCCAAAATATCTATGAGCAAAGTCTCTCTCTCTCTCTCTCTCTCTCTCTCTCTCTCTCTCTCACACACACACACACACACACACACACACACACACACACACACACACACACAGTTTGACAGAAAGTAGTTTGGGTACAACTTTATCTTGAATTCCTGGAAGTGATAAAGCAAGAGTTTTTGAAAGATTTCAAAATTTTTTTATTGATAAAGTGATAAATCCAAAGAAAAAATGTATAAAAAATGAGAGCTAGAGAAGAATGGATATATGAGAGTTACAAACCTTGTCTTAAAAAACTCAAGGTATCAGATAGAAGTGAATAAGAGGGAAATGGAAGGCAAAAAGAGAGTAGGAAGAGTAAAACAATGGAAGAGTTGATGCTACCATAACAAACTCTAAAGTTGTATCAAAATATTCATTATCCTTTTTGAGGGCAAAAAATGACAATCTGATGGGGTATTATGCACTTGGAAATAACTGAATTAATTATGGAATAATATTATGCTGTAAGAAAGGAGAAACGGACTTGTTTGAGAGCAAACTGGGAAGTCATATATGAACAACACAGAGGAAATTGAACAGAAATAAGAGAACAATTTATACAGCAGATATAAAAATCTTTGAAATAATTAGAAACTGAATTAATATAATGATGAATCATGATTTCAGAGGATTATTGATGAAGGATGTTACATTTTTCTTAACGAAATACTGAAGGACGTAGAACCAAGAATGAGACTTGTTTTGGATATGACTAATATGAGAATTGCTTGAATATACAAGCTTGTAACATGCAACACACACATTTTAATGGCAGGCAGATGTGAGGTAGCAGAGAGAGGAGATAAATTTCCATTGAAATATATATATATATATATATATATATATATGCATACATAAATATTAAGAATATAAATTCCATTAAAAATATTTGATGACTAAGTTAAAAAGTCTAGTCAATTCTTTTTATTTTAACAAGACTCCTGAAAAGTTGAGTAAATGCTGCATATATCAGTGGGTCTCAAGACCCAAATTTTCTATAAACCAATGAAAAACAACCTCTCAGTCAGCAATTCCAACTATTCTTATCTAGCTCAACAAGTTCCTTACTTATTTTTCCTTAATACTGTTCATAATTTTGCTCATTTACTTCAGGGTCTAGCATTATTCATTCTGATATTTTTTTTAATGAAGATGAATTGGGGAACAACAGTTAAGGAGGCTTTTGATGGTTCAGGGAAATGTGATTTAGTGATTTTGAAATTTGAAAAGTCCAGTAGTCTGATGGATCAAATGACTTAATGCATTTTATATACTTTGGAAACACTGAAGGACTACATAAATATTATATTATTCTCTAGTCATTAATAAAATTTTACTAAATGCTGTGTTCTAGAATTACAATCACTGAAATAAATAATCTTAGGTAGTTTAAGACATAGATTCTGTGAATGGAGGGAAAATGCCAGTAATTTTGTGAGAGTGGAATTGACAAGATAAGGAAATTAAGGTGATATTAGAATTAAATGAGAGGAAAATTTCAATGATGTCTTCCAAACTGCAAACCTACTGCCTGAAAGACTGGTGCTGCCATCAATAAAAATAGGTAAATAAGTAAATATCTTTTGTAATAAGTGCTTCACTCCACAGATATTTATTAAGATCCCAGTGATTATATTATCTTAAACTCCACAATTTCCTCAGCTTAATCAACAATGTTATTTTTTAAAGCAAGTCAACAAAATTAAGTTAACATCATTTTTAAAAGACATGATAAAAAGGACTTCAAAATAGGGAAAATGAATAATGAATCATGTTTAAAAGGACCAACAATTCTGACTTCAAGACCAATGATCTTTAAAGACATCATGCAAATAAATGACTCTTTAAAAAGTATTGTGCTAGCAGTTATTATTTAGACATCACTACCTCTCTCTCTCAAAGGCCTCTCAGAATCAGCATGAATATGACAGAACTCATATCTCTCAAATCATTTTTCATTGATGACACCACCATCCTTTTTTCCCTACTATTTTATTCCTTTATTATCTTCTTGAAAACAATATTTCCAGAAGTTTAAAAAAACTTGGAAAAATACAAATCTTTTAAATTATTATTTATAATATCACATGAACACAAGTTCTAATATTATGAAAACTTGTCTATTTTAGAAACATAGTGCAAAGTCATAAAGTAATCATTGATCCTTAGGTAGCAAACAGTAATATGTCCTCCCCTATGTTAAGTTTAACTATTCTGTTACTCATTATCCTGAAATAAATAATAAATAAACTATTAGGCATCAAAGATTTTGGAAGACTAAAAACAATATGAATTCCATTATGTGTTTGACCTTATTTTCAAAACACACTTCATTTAATCCCTTTATAATTTAGCTTGTCATTCATATCACCATTCTTAACAAATGACATATCCAGATTAACTGTTACAGATCAGAGATTTGAAAAATAAAATTATTTACCCAAGTTGAATGTAAATTCACATTGAATCTAATTTCCTTCTCTTTCACTGATTTTTGTCAGTGCTTTCTTAACAATGAAAATTCTACTTAATGTAAAAAGGGAACCTGGATATAGGCTATTTTTCTGGAAATATTTCTTTAAAAACTTCAAAATTGACTAATTTTAATTACTTTTAAGAAATCTAAGATTAAAAAATTCCAAATTATATTTTTATTTAAAAATACATTGGAAAATTCCATATATGTACAGTACATGACTTAAGCTTAATTTCACTGCACTGGACTTCACTTGGGATGATACTGACATGGTTTATGTTTTGATAAAGTCTTTCCCAAACTAACAAAAAAGGGAGAGTCTTGTAGATTACCAGCTGGTTCTGATGTAAATGATGTCTGGCTGCTTCCCAGATAATAATGATGGATGACATTTATTTGCCTTTTTTCACCTGGACTGTTTTCTGGCCATAATGACAATAACTGTAGGCTGATGCAGTTGTGGTGAAAGCTGTAAAACACCAAAGTATTTGAACATAAATGCTGTCAACATAATTGAAAACTGGATCTGCCAAAGAAGCTGCCACTAACAGTAACTGAACTGCTGTATTCACCTTACTGATGAGTGTTGGCTTTAACCTAGCAGTGGCATAGCAAGGATTGAAATATCTAGCAAGAATTCGTGGTGATGGTAGAGTTCTGTATCTCATGTAAAAATTGGCAGCAATCAGTACTATATCTCTTGCAATAATCATGTAAGTAAGTGAAACTGGAATAAGATCTGCACATGTCAAGCTAATATAAAGGGCACTGATGAGAATTTTATCAGCAGGTGGGTCAAAGGCACTTCTGAATGCTGGTTTCTGGTTGGCCCAATTTCTAGCAATAAATCCATCCAACAAATCAGTTAGGCCAGCTAAAGCAAAAACTCCTTGTGCAACATTAAAATCTTCTTCAATAATCAAATAACCCCAAACTGGGGCCAAGGCAATTCTTGTCATTGACAATTAATTTGGGATCGTCTATGAGTTTTCATACGGGCTGCCCGGAGGCCGCTCCCGCGCCAAGTCCAAGGGCCGGTTCTTGTCCGCGGCTCGCGGCCTGCGTCCAGGGGCCCCCGGCCCCCCTCCGGAGCTGTGTCCCCTCCAGCCGCACCCCGCCAGCCGCAAGGCGGCCGCGGTGACCCCGCCGGCTCGGGGGCGCGGGCGGGAGCGGCCCCCCAGTGTCCGGGAGGGAGGCCCCAGCCCCTGCAGGAGGCGGCGGGGCCCGGGACCAGGGCGGGCCGGGGCCGCCCGCTGGAGCCCGCCAGCGGCTCCTGGAGTCCGCCCGCCGCGGGCGAGGGCCCCCACTCCAAACACAGGGCTCCGCGGGCTCGGGGGGGGGGGCGAGAGGTTGCGGCCGGCACCCCGGAACACCCCCGGGACCCCCGGCTCAGCCAGGCGGCCAGCATGGCCCCGGAGGCGGCGGCCCCGCCGGGCAGCGAGAGCGAAAGTGGCCTCAGAGGAGGCGGCGGCAACAGGCGCGGGGCAGAAGCTCCTCCATGAAGGCGCGGCGCCCAGTGCCCTCTTGCCCCGCTAGACCCGGGGCGCAGCCGCGCGCCGGGGCGCGGACTCGGGCATGTCGGCTTCAGCCACCCCCGCCTCCACCACCATCCTTTAAAAAAAGCCTTAATACTCCATTTCCTTCAAATTATGCTCAGTTAATCACCAGATTTTTTCATTTTTACCTCCACAAAATCTGTTGCATTGGTCATTTCTTTCCATTAATACAACACTTCAACTAATTGAACTTAGTCACGTCTTAATGGTACTATTGAAATAGTCTCCTTATTTACCTCTTTGACTTTAATTTCCTACCTCAAATCCACATGGAGCACAAATTCTATATTAATATTTGTAAAATTATTTTCATGATACTGATATCTAAATTTCTAAGTCATTATTAATTAGGGCAATACAATCTAAAACAATTTTCAGTTGTAATTTTATACCTATAAGACCAATATATTGATCAAAAAGGAAAGCAATAAATGTTGGCGGGACTGTGGAAGAATTGGGACACTAATTCACTGTGGAATTGTGCACTTACCCACCTATTTTGTATAATCAACTGGAATTCTATTATTAAACAATCTGTACTTTACTAGGTCTCTTCCAAAAATGATTAGGGAAAAGAAAAAGAATCTAGATTTTCTTAAATACTCGTATTTTGGTGGCAAAACAACCTGGAAATTACAGAGGCCCATCAATTGGGAAATGGCCAAACAAGATGTGTTATATAATTATGATGAAATGCAAATCTACTATAAAAAAGGATGAGTTTGATGATCTTAGGAAAACATGGATGCACTGGCATGAAGTGAAATTACCAAAACCAAAAGAACATTATATACAGTAACAAGAATATTATTTTAAGGTGACTTTTGAGGGAATAAGTGATTTTAACTTATACAAAAACCTAAAGTAGTTGTTAAAGCCTATGAAGGAAAATGCTATCTACATTCAGAAAAAACAGTATATAGAAAAATATATAGAATGATTTTACAGATATAGATGTAAAATCATACTATAAACACATACACACTCACTCTCTCTCTGCATATATATATATATGTATATATATACATATATATGTATATATATATATATATATATATATATATATATATATATAAGTTTATTGACATTAATCTCCAGGTTAGGGAGAAGTAAGAGAGTTACATGGTAACTTTATTATATAAGTGAAAGAAATAGCTAATTGTACATAAAAATTTTCAATTTTATATACAACCATTTTTTGTTCTACTCTGTTATAAAAATTGTTTATTTCATAAATTAAAAATAAAAATTTAAGAATAATATTCAATGACCTTAGGATAAAATGCAAACTTCTCATCTTGAAATTTAAAGTTCTACATAATGTTTCTCATCTACCTTTCCCACCCTATTGTGTAGCACTTTTGTATTCTACCCAATCTGCCTTCCTGGGTTCACATCATCATGGAATCCCATCCCTTTCCTAAATGACTTTAACTTACGCCAGTCTCATATAATTCTTAGCTTTCCTGATAGCACAGTTGAGATGTCACTTCTTATTTGATCCCACCACTTAAAAGCAAACTGTCCCCCTTAAAATAGTTTCTGTTGCTTTGTATAAATATTTCTATTTTACATTTTGTCTACTCCACATAAAATGTGTAATAATTATGAACAATGTTCATTTTTGTCTTTTATTCTCATGGCCCAAAAGAACTCCTTAACAATTAGTAAGTGGTGAATGAAGACATTTTTTTTAAATAGTTAGGAATAAATAGGTAAATAACTTCTCTGTAAAAACTATATCTATAAATGTATATAACAAGTTTGAGTCTTGCAGCACATACTCCCTTTGAAAGTCTTCTGTATCTATGAAGTCAACTTCTGAAGTCCCATCCTAGACCACAAGCTTAAGTACCCAAATTAAACTAATAAGAAAACTAGAAATTGCCTTCCTTAACCCAGATATCCAGTGTCTCCTCCACCTTTTTCCTGGAATATCCTACAGAATGTCCACATTAAAATGACCTTGCTCAAATTACAGCCATATAACAAAAACTTTTGGAACTACTTTGTCCTGAACTGTCCTGAATTCATCTGTCTAAAATTCCAAATTGTTTGGAATATTTAATTACTTACAAGGTTTAAAAAATCCTTTTTTAATTCAAAAGACATCCTCAGACCCTTTTCAAGTTGGAGGAAATTTGATAATCTAGATCCATCAAGGAACCTGAGTACTGGATATGAAGTAAATACTATTGGAAAAATGTTAGTATGGTTCATACCATGACTATTCTTTGCATTAGTTAAGGATTGAAATTTGATGGAAATGAAATGTACTAGGAAGTGTTTATATTCTGCAACCATACTATCTTCTAACTCATTTCATGAAACTTTTGTATATTGGTTAAGTATTATCTATGGATCCCAGGGAGTCCCTAAATCCTTTCAGTTCTTGATTCTAGGAGGTGAAAACTATTTTCATGATATTACCTTCAATCAAAAACTATTTAGTGAAGCATTCCATTGCTGCATGTCCCTTTTAAAATAATTTCCCAAAGCCTCTTATGTTCTTACATTAATATTTTTGCTTCACTTTTTGTCTCCTGTCTCAGAAATCATTACATGTCTCTTAATTAATTGCATATATATATATATATATATATATATATATATATATATAGTATGTATTAGTAGCTTAGTCTTTTAGAATTATTGCATAATAACATATGGAAATAGCTAATGCCTTAGTGAATAAAGTGTTGAATCTAGAGGCAAAACCTGAAACAAATCAAGAACTCAGCTACTGTCTAGTTTTACATAATTTAAAATTTGTTTCAATTTTCTTAATTTTAAATTGGGCATAATAATGATATCTACTTTATGGAGTTGTGAGGATCAAAGGAGTTATTTGTTTTTTTCAAAACACCTAGAAAAATGATATATGAATGCTTCAATAGCCTAACACATTAGCAGCAACTAATGTGATTTTTCCACTGACTTTTCTTATAGCTAAGCAGATGAGAAAAATCAGCAACAAGAGTCCTGCTGAAATATTACTATCATGTGGGTGATTTGTAAGTTTTCTGTGTGTTACGAATGCACTCTACTTCTATCTCAGTGTTCTTTCTTTGTAAAATTACCTTTTTATACTTTATCGAAAATCTACCAAAGAAAGAAAACTGGTTAAAAATTAAATTATAAAATGACCATTGGATCACTTACTTTGAGCAATAATGAAAACAGAAGTTTACCACAGCCCCTAACAATTTTAACATGAAGATTTAACATGAAAATATAGAAATCTTTTCTAATACTACTTTCAGGTCAAGGCAAAGAACAGCCACAAATCAATGGGACCCAGCTATATCCACCAATATTTGTATCAATCCTTCCAATTGATGAGTGGCTGATATCAGAAACTGTCATACTACCTTTTTGATTTGGTTAGCATCTTCTACCAATTAGCTCAATGCTTTTGCCTCATCTCTTCAATTCACTCAGATAATCTGTAACACAAATAAAATAGACAAAAAATTTCATTGTGATAAAGTGTAACATAGAGTAATAAAAGGTTTATTTTATTCACCAGTTTCCACAAATAAAGCTCAGAATAAAGCTTCAGAGATTAGGCTCACACTATTTAGTGTGTGTCCAAACCCTTTCTCCATTCTCCTTCCCAAATTTTATTTTCTAGATGCTCTTTATGACTCACCAGGAAGATATTGACAGTTTTCTACCTTCTTGATAGCTTCACTGTGGAGAAAATAAAAACACTTCCCCCAAAATAAATTCTTTCTTCAAACCTGAATTTCCAATATGTTCCTTGCCTCTTGGCTGCAGATGATCAGTAGGCATTTGTATAACGTTATTCTATTTTCAGGTTATATTGGTTTGTTGAAGGGGAATGAGGGAATTTTACCTAAAGGGATTAAAATACACCATTCATAGTTCATCTCTATTATGTGAAATAAAAAGTTTACTTGACTTCAAATGCCATTCACAAATCACTTGTATTCAATCTCAAAAATACTGGCATTTCCTTACTTGTCTTGTTCCTATTCCCAGCATACTTTGTTACCCTAAAATTTGGGATGAGTAACAACTCATTTGCCCCTTAGTTCCATGAGGCCATAAAATAAGCACCAATTGGTTCATAACTTCTATGAAAATTCCCTGTTGATCCTCCCACACTTCTAAGTGGAATGAGAAGAGGTATCCTCAAAATATTCAAATGCAACCCTGTTATGAAAAATGACACCTTAAAGCAGTGGAGGATCATTGTAGTTCCTACATGGGTCATAAGAAGAAATCCAAAAACTCCTTGATGGCAGAGAATGTACTATAAAAATTGAGTAAAAAAAATTCTACAGCTCTATTGCTTTAGCCACACATCACAGGGGATTTTTGTGACCACTAAGTTGCAGTGTTTCACTATAATCTTTCCAACAATTAAGCGCGGAAAACTAGTCTCTAGCTTCTCTCTATAATTTCTTCTCTTCCACCTTTCTGTGCTAGGACAAAAGGATAGCAGTATCTTTTAAGAGTCCTGCTGTTCTTAAGAAAACAACAAATAGTGTCTAGAAGTACGAAAACAAAATAGTGGAGATGTTGAAGATTAAGTGATCATTTCATACTGCCCAGCTATAAGAGAGTTCATGGTATGACCAACATGGAGATTCTATCATTGAACAAATATCACCTTAGATTAAGAAGATTAATAACTAGGATCAGGTATTTTTCCAAGATTAATATTAATTGCAACACCATGGGAGGTAGAATTAACATTGCAATGAAGTTTAAAGAAAACAGCAATGTTGTTTTCTTTTTTTTTGCTTTTTCTAAGACAATGAGGTTAAGTGATTTGCCCAAAGTCACACAGCTTTTCATAGAAGTTATGAAACAAATGAAGCTTATTATGTCTGAGGATAGATTTGAACTCAGGTCCTCCTGACTCCAGGGTCACTGCTCTATCCACTGTGCCACTTACTGACCCGTGAGCAGTGCTTTAATGCTAAAATTGCTGCTACTTGTAAGGCTTTAAAAATTATTTCATCTCTGGCCCAGGTGGGCACCTAAAAGTATGGAGATAAATTACCTTTAAACTCTAATGTTCTTTTTTATCCTACTTTAAATTTTCCACATAATCCCTTACAATCAAGTTAGTTCCAGTGTATAAATTCTCATCTCAAATAAAACTGAATTATTAGCCAAATGCAGAAAATCAGATAGCTTCTAGAACACTCACTGTATCTTCTAAAACTCAGAAACTGCTCAATGGCAAAAGAAAATGAAACTTGAAACAGTGGCGCCTTTTCTTAAGAAAGAATGAAAAGAAATGGAAAGAAGGTAAGATGAGAAATTAGTAGGATGGGATAAGAAAAAGAAAGAAGGAGAACAAAAGGAGAGGGGGGGAGAAAGAATATAAATGAAAGAAGAAAGAAAGATATATTATATTTAAACATTATCAATAAAATTATACAACTTGTTCTGTGACAATGATTCTTAGTTGTTTGTGCTTGAATGTTTTAGATAACATTTTGTTTAATAAGTTATGAATTATTTAGATAAGATTTAGAAGCATGTTCATCAAATATGTGGAGGACAGAAAACAGAGGAATAACTATTATCTGCATCATAAGGACAAAGAGAATTGAAGGAGAGACTTAGAATTCAGCTGATTGAGCATTTGGCAGGTTGCCTTCTTACAGTAATTGACTTTAGTTTATGTAATTACAGCAGGTGGGTATCAATCAATATCAGTTACAATGAGCATCAAGAAGAGATAATTCAAGTTATTTTAAGCAATAATTTTTCTAAAAATTGAGCTAAGCCCAAAAAGTAAGTTTTCAATGTCAGAGAAAGAGCTTCCTAACACAGAAATTGTTTAATCACAGCTAAGGAGCTATTTATACTCCAAACCAAACTTAAATTTATGGTAGTAAAATATTAAATAGGCTGAAAACATAGATAAAAACAAATTCAGAGATGTGCTTTATAAAAAGTTGATCATTCCAAGTGACAATAACTGCATTGAAATTCACACATACTAATAAAGTTTAAAAATAATTTAATAATTCTTATTATAAGTTGTCTCAATCTAAGGCACCAAACGAAAAGGGAAATTTGTGATCTTTATATTTCACAATGAATTTATAGTTTACTTTGCCTATGCCATCTAGCAACAAAAGATGACTTTTTAGAAAAGACTTTAATCTGGTCAAGTAGAATAGAAAGAAACTACTTAGAGCCTCATAGAACCTAAATTAAAGGGGTCTTAGAGATGCTAGATATTCCTATTAGCAATCCCTTTCATAGTATTCTTTATATGGAGTGTTACACTAACTTTGTTCCATGATAACAGTGTAGGATATACCAATAGTCTATTTTCTTCTCTATATTAAATCTAGATGAAAATAGAAGGTACCAGCCTACCCTTTATGATTAGTAAAATAATCCTATTTCTAAAAGAAAGGGGTGTGCACCTATGACTACTTAGTATGAACTTGCAGATGTCTCTGCAAGGAAAATAAATTGTAGTTTTATTATCATTCCCTGAAATTTTGAGTCTACAGTAAGTACCAAATGAACATTTCAGATATAGAACTTCAATAAGGATGTTATAACACCAGGAATTCTTCCAAAAAGTGTTGTTTCTATGTTTGTTCAAGCAGTTGAAGCAGCATTCAAAATATGTATTATGTGATTAATCTTTATATCAGTTTAAGAGCCACTAGTATGGAGCGCAATGTCAGTCAAGCTCTTAGCTTCACATATTAATATTTAAGTTGGAGAGAGAAAGGAATGCTCACTAGAATTTAAGAATATGAAAAATATTCTATATAAGTTAGCTCATGTGATCCTTACAAATGTGTGATAAGAGTTCTATTATTACTCCCATTTGGAGTTGTGAAAACTGAGGTGAAACATCTAAGTGAAATGTCTAGGGCTCTATAGTTGGTAAATGCGTGGAGAAGGATTTGAATTCAGATTCTCTTGTCTCCAAATGCATCACTTTTCCTGGTTACAGGAAATTCCTGCATGAGAAAATACTGACAAAATAAAAATCAGATCAGCCATTGCCATGAAATTTATGGTCTGACCCCCATGAACTACTGAGAAATCAAGTGACATTTTCAGGGTTATATAGATAGTATATGGCAGTGGGAGAACACTTATCTAATCTCCCTAGTTTCCAGGCCAGTGTCTGATCCACTACACAGCATGTACCATATTTACTTGTTAAATGGTGGCCAGAAGCTTGAAGAATACTTTTTTTCGATTTATAAATGTTATCTGGGAAACAACCACTTCATTGCTGCCTTCATGTCTTTGACTCTAAATGTATAAATAGAAGGATTTAAGACAAAGGTGATAATTAAATCAATTATAATAAAAAAAAGTCCACTGGCATTGTAGGGACCACACATAAAAAAGCTATATGTACCAAATAATAAGATCACCACGTTAATGTGAGCTGACAGAATAGAGTGAGCTTTGAACAATCCACTTGAAGAATGCTTCTGAACAGTGACCAAGATGTAAATGTAGGAAATAATAGGAGAAACATGCTGCCAATGGAGATGAAACCATTGTTAGCTGTGACAATAAACTCTAACTTATAGGTGTCCTTGCAGGTCAATTTGATGACTGAGGAAGGTCACAAAATAAAAAAAAAACTGTCAATTTCATTAAGACCACAGAAAAGCAGATTCACCACAAAAGCCAACTGAGTCAGACAGTTTATGAGACCAATAGCCCAAGCAGACATCTGGAGAAAAATGCATATTTTTGGATTCATAATAGTCAGATAGTGGAGAGGTTACAAAGGACATAGAAATGAGTAACATCATCTCAGTTCCTCCCATGAAATGGACAAAAAATATCTGTTTTAATATCATTTCCTGAAAATTTGAGTCTGCAGTAAGTAGAAAATGAGGAATGAAGACCATGTGCTGATAAAAACGGTCATAAATCATCTTGGGAACTGCAACAGTGGAGAGACACAAATCAATAATAGGTTGACCATCAAGAAATACATTGGACAATAGAGGTGACTATCAGAAATCACTACGAGTATAATAAACATGTCTACTAACTTGACATCCATATAGAAAAGGTTGACAAATACCAGGAGGCCAAAGTGTATAGTACAAGAACTGGATATTCCAAGGAACACAAACTCTGACACCAAGGTCTGATTCAATTCATTCATCAGACTAACTTTAAGGTTCCCTGAAAAAGAAAAACAAAACCAAAAGGAAAATAATATCTGTTGTGATAAAGATTATTTTAACAGTTCTATGTTATTTGGTAGTTATTGTGAGTGTGAGATTTTTAAATACCTCTTGTTCATATGCATGTTGCAAATTTTCAAAAGATATTTATTAGTGCTAAGAAATATAGAGGTTTCTGTAAATGCTGTATAAGACAAGGTTACTCAATCTTGAATTTTTGTGATTAAGGTATATGTGAGAAAAAAAGTGGAAGGACAGTGATGTGAGAGCAGATTGCTTCTTTTATATCTCAGTAGTGTCATTCACACTTTTCACTTTCACTTTGTAATTTTCCTTTGTGAAAGAAGAATTAAAGAACAAAGGATGAATGGAAATACACAATTAATGATCATAGTCATGGATGCTGATGAAATTAACTCATCCATGAAATAAAAGTAAACAGTAAACTGGTTTAGAAAGCAGAATTCCACATGTTATTTACAGGAAACAAGCTTGAAATAAGAATATTGTCATGGATTTAAAGAAAATGATCAGAGAAGAATTTATTATATATTCAGTGAACTATAAAAAATTAGGGGTAGCAATCATGATCTGAAGCAAGGTAACAGTAAAAATAGACATGATTTAATGAGATAAACAGAAAAACAGCATTAGATTCAAATGTATCATGGTTAATATACTAAGATCAAGAGTTGATTTTTTTTTGTCCTTCAGTCTCAAAGAATGCCATTATATCAGGGAGGTGATACCATGACAACAATGTGAATTAGATTTCAGTGGGAGGGATATTGTGCCAAGTCACCAGCCTCATGTTTGTCCTCCAGAGCCATCTGCCTTCAGTGGTCATATCTAAATCAGGATTATTGGAAATGGCCCTGGATGTGAAGCCATCAAGGTTAAGTGACATGTCCAAGGTGATACAATCAGTAAATGCCTGAGACCAGATTTGAACCTAGGTCAGGATGACTTCATGACCAGTGTTCTACCCACTATGTCATATATCTGATAGTATATCAAGAGTCATATATTTATTGAACGAGAGCATCTAAATACTTAAAAGGAAATTTAATCAGAATATGGCGATAATAGAAGTAAAAGTATTAAGTAAAACTAAGACTAGTAAAATCTTGATAAATCTAACAAAAATATAAGCAAAAAAAGTTGAGAACTTAAATATACTTTTATAAAAATTTTTTAAGACAGATTTCTTGCAATTACAGAGTGGTAATCAAGACTGTACTTATTACATATTTGTACATGAACTCTTTACAAAAAAATGAAACAAATGTAAAAGTATAAAAAACATAAGCATGAAAAATCACACATAGCAAATCCCTCTGATATTGAGCAAAAGCACCATAAAATTGTAATAAATCCAGGGATGTTTCATAAAGATGAATAAAAATGGAAACCTAATCTTTGATAATTGGTGAGTGAAGGACAAGTTATTGAACAGCAGATAATTTCATCAAAGAAATTGATCCAAAAAATGAACTATCATATCAAAACTATTAAATTGTATTGAAAGGAATTCTTAGGATTTATTTTCATTTGTAAATGCTTTGATCAACAAAAGAGACAGAGCACATTATGAATTTGGAATGCCACTTATAACTTAAAAAGTCACAAAGCAAGAATTAAAGAATGAAAGTGAAATTTCTGATTAAATTGAAAGTAAAGAAACAAATTGATAAAGAAAACAAGCTCTGTTTTTAAGCTAATAAAAATCTTATTACAAAAAAGAAAGATAAACTAAATTATCTAAAAAGGGATAAAGTTAAATTAACAACAAAATAAATAAAAGAAATTATAAATAATAATTGCACCCAATTGAATGTGATTAAAATTGATTGCTTTAGAAACTGAATTAAAATTTATAAAAACAGATGAGGAAATACCTAGATTAAAAGTCAGCCAGTCAACAAGTTTCATTACATTCATATCATGTGTCCATCACTGAGGATGCAAAGGGAAAAAATAAACAATCCCTGTGTTGAGGAAGCTCAAGTTATATTTGAAGAGGAAATGAAAATTTTAAGCATACCAAACTTAGGAAAAGAAAATGAATAATCTATAACTCCCAAAGGAAAATAAACAGTGATAGATTCATAAGTGAATTATATCAAAAATTCAAAGAACAATTGAATCTAATATTATATAAATTATTTCCATAAATAGAAAAAGAAAGATCCAATCAAATTCTTCTTACCCTCAAAATTATAGTCTTGGCATCTACACCAGTGAGATATAGAGAAAGAAAAATATGACCCAATATTCACAGGTAAAAATCAAAACAAAGATATTAAATACTACCAAAGCATCTACAGCAACATATTTGAAAGTTAATATTCTATGATCAAGTTGGATTTATACTAAGAATACCAAATTGGTTAAACTATGATAAAGACTATAAGCATAATAGAACATCTCAACTTTAAAAAAATAATTGTATTATTTAAATAAATGCTGAAAAACTATTGACAAATGTCTATATGTGTTTGAAACATTAAAAAATAAGAGACTAAGTGAACCTTTCCCTAATATGGTTGATGACATTTATATAGATCCAAGGACTGCATTAAATCACTAGAAGTCTTTACAACAAGGTCAAGGGTAAGAATAAGAATAAGAATAAGAATAAGAATAAGAAAATTAATAATTTATAGAGCATATACTTTTGGCCTACACTGTGCTAAAAGCTTTACAAATATGATCTCATTTATTTAATCCTCACAACAACCTTTGGAAGTGGGTGCTATTATTATTTTCATTGTAAAGATGGAAAAACTGAGAAAACATAGGTTAAATACATTGCCCAGTGACACAGAGTTAGTAATTTTGATGGATCTGAATTCTAGTCTTCTTTGCTCTAAGTCCAATGATGTATCTACAACATCACATAGTTGTGCATAAATAAAACAAGAATTTCCTTTATTATGACTATTATAAGATGATAGAAATTCTATTTAAAGCAATAATACAAGAAAAAGAAGTTGAAATAATAAGAATAAGTTAAGAAAAAAACCAAAAATGTGTTTTAGCAATGACATGAATTAGAGAAGCATAAAAATTTAGCAAAAAATTAATTGAAATAGCCGATAACATTTTGCAAAATAGGAAGGGATGAAATAAATCTATATTAGCTTTTCTTTGTTGCCAACAAAATGAGAAAGAATGTGTGTGTGTGTGTGTGTGTGTGAGAGAGAGAGAGAGAGAGAGAGAGAGAGAGAGAGAGAGGCAGAGAGACAGACAGAGAATGAGAGATAAAGTTGACTAAAACATTTCCCAAAAATATTACTGTAAATTTAAAGTTTAATGCCTGAAAACTGTATTAATATTTTTAGAAGACCCTGCATATTAATAAGGTCAAAAATTCTAATAAGAGAGATAATGATTAGTCATCTTTGGGAATAAAATAAATCTGACAACACTTTGTAAATTCATGGACTTATTCAATGCCAAACTGCTAAAGGATTATTTTTATGTAATTAGAAAAATTGAAAAAAATAATAATCTCAAATAATATAGTATCAAAAAAAGTCAAAACACTTTTAAGTGAGAATGAAGATGCTTAATAACTTCATATGTCAAACTAGTCTATTAATCAGTAATAAGTAAAACTCTGGATTAAAAAATCAAAACAAATTCTGATTAAAATAGGATAATAAATCAAAAGGGTAGCTTTTGAAAAATATAGTATCCATTCCAACTAAAGACACTAGAGAGAGTAGGAAAAAATGGATTGTTCCTTAGAATAATAATCAGTATCTATCTGAAACCATCAACAAGCATTATATGCAACTGGGATAGGCTAGAGGCATTCCCAGTAAGATCAGGGATGAAACAAGGATATCCATTATCACCACTACTATTCAATATTGTATTAGAAATGTTAGCTTCAGCAATATGAGAAGAAAAAGAAATTGAAGGAATTAGAATTGTGAAGGAAGAGACAAAATTCTCACTCTTTACAGGTGACATGTTGGTATACCTAGAGAATCCAAAAAATCATCTAAAAATGAACTAGAAATAATTAGCAACTTTATTAAAGTCACAGGATATAAAAAACCCTCATAAATCCTTAAAATATCTATATATACTAGCAAGATGCAGCAAAAAGAGCTAGAAAGAAAAATCCCATTCAAAGTCACTTTAGGCAATATAAAAAAACCTGGGAGTCCATCTGCCAAGGCAGACTCAAAACCTTTTTGGAAACAATTACAAAGCACTTCTCACACAAATTTGAACAGATTTAAATAACTGAGAAAACATCAACTGCTCATAGGTCGAGCTAATAGAATGAAAATATAATAAAATATAATTAATATAATATATAACTAATATAGTATAATATAGTATAATATAGTATAATGTAATGTAATATAATATAATATATAACATAATATAATATATAACATATAACATATAATATATAACATATAATATAATATAAATATAATACATACTATACAAATAAATAAATAAGCGAATAAATAAATAAATAAATAAAAGATAATAAAACCATATTCCAAAAAATTACTTCAATGAGTTAGAAAAGGTTGTAAATAAATTCACACAGAGAAATGAAAAGTCAAGGATTTCCAGGGATTCAATGAAAAAAAGTGCAAAAGAAGGTGGCTTAGGCCCTACCAGATCTAAAATTCTATTATAAAACATTAATCAACAAAACTGTCTGGTATAGGCTAAGAAATAGTGTGGTGGATCAATGGAATAGACTAGGTGTAATATCAGGAAATGATTGCAGTAATCTGCTGTTTGATAAACCCAGAGTCCAGCTATTATGATAAAAACACTCTCTTTGGTAAAAATTGGTAGGGAAATTGAAAGTTAGTATGGAAAAAACTTAGATTAGATCAACAACTCACACCCTATACCAAGATGAGATCAAAATGGATACAGGATTTAAACATAAAAGAACATTACTATAAACAAACTAGAAGAATATGGAGTATTTTACATGTCAGATCTATGGAAAGGGAAGCAGTTTATAATCAAGGAAGAGATGGAGAGTATGACTAAAAGCAAACTAGATGAATTTGATTACATTAAATTAAAAAGCTGTTGCACAAACAAAACCACTGTAACCAAGATCAAAGAAATGTAGTAGAGTGGGAAACAATCTTTAGAACTAGTATTTCTGACAAAGGACTCATTTCTAAAATATACAGAGAACTGAGTCAAAATTTGAAAAAAAAGCCATTCCCCAATTGACAAATAGTCAAAGGATATGCAAAGGCAATTTCCAGATAAGGAAATCAAAGTGATCCATAGTCATAAGAAAAAGTGCTCTAAATCATTACTTATTAGAGACATGCAAATTAAAGCATATCTGAAGTACCACCTCACACCCCTCAGACTGGTCAATGTGAACAGAAAAGACATTGATCAATGTTGGAAGGGATGTGGGAAATCTGGGACTAATGCATTGCTGGTGTAGCTGTGAACTCATCCAACCTTTCTGGAGAACAATTTGGAATTATGCATAAATACAAAAATGCGCATACCTTTTGATCCAGCAATATCACTACTGGGTCTATACCTTGAAGAGATGATGAAAAAGGGCAAACATCACTTATACAAAAATATTCATAGAATCTCTGTTTGTGGAGGCAAAGAAATGGAAATTGATTAAATGTCCTTCAATTGTGTAATGGCTTAACAAACTGTGATATATGTATGTCAGGGAATACAATATTGTTCTATTAGAAACCAGGAGGGATGGGAATTAAGGGAAGCCTGGAAGGATTTGCATGAACTGATGCTGAGCGAGAAAAGCAGAACCAGAAAAACACTGTACACCCTAACAGCAACGTGGAGGTGATGCTCAACCTTGATAAACTTCCTCATTCCATCAGTGCAACAATCAGGGACAATTTAGGGCTATGTGCGATGGAGAATGCCATCTATATACAGAGAAAGAATTGTGGAAAGAACTATTTCCTTTAATTTAGAAAAAAAATCCTTTATATCTTCTTATATAATCTTGGAACTCTTATACTTTATGTTTCTTCCTTCACAATATGATTTCTCTCTCATCACATTCAATTTGGATCAATGGAAACAATGAAAACCATGGAAACAATGTAAAGACTTGCAAATTGCCTTCTGTGGGGGGGTGGGGGGAGGGAAGCAAGGTTGGGGGGGGAAACTGTAAATCACAAATTAAAAAAATAATTAAAAATAAATAAATAAAAATAAAAAAAGACTTAAAATAGATACAGGATATAGATGTAAAAAATAATATTATAATTAAATTAGAAGATCATGGAGAAGTTTACCTGTCAGATCTATGGAAAGGGAAACAGTTTAAGACCAAGGTAGAGATGGAGAACATCATAAAAACAAACTAGATAATTTTGATTACATTGAATTATAAAGCTTTTGAACAGACAAAACCACTGCAACCAAGATCAAAAGAAATGCAGCAAACTGGGAAACAATTTTAACAACTAGTATGTCTGACAAAGGACTCATTTCTAAAATATACAGAAAACTGAATCAAATTTTCAAAAAAATAAGCCTTTCCCCAATTGACAAAGGATTAAAGGATATGGAGAGGCAATTTCAAGACGAAGAAATCAAAGCAATCCAAAGTCATATTAAAAAGTGCTCTAAATCATTACTTATTTAGAGAAATGCAAACTAAAGCCTCTTTGAGGTACCACCTCAGACTGGCCAATATGACCAGAAAGGAAAATTATCAATGTTACAAGGGTTGTGGGAAATCTGGGACACTAATACATTGTTGGTGGAGCTGTGAACTCATCCAACCTTTCTGGAGAACAATTTGAAATTATGTCCAAAGGGCAACAAAAATGTGCATACCCTTTTATCCAGTAATACCACTACTGAGTCTATACCCTGAAGAGATTATGAAAAAGGGTAAAGATATCACTTGTCCAAAAATATTCAAAGAAACCTTTTGAGGTGGCAAAGAATTAGAAATTAAGTAAATGTTTTTCAATTGGGGAATGGCTTATCAAACTGTGGTATATGAATGTCGTGGAACACTATTGCTCTATTAGAAACCAGGAGGAGGGGCAGGTAGGGGGCACAGTGGATGGAGCACCAGCCTTGGAGGTAGAAGTACCTGAGTTCAAATCTGACCTCAGACACTTAATAATTACCTAGCTGTGTGGCCTTGGACCTTGCGAAAAAAAACTAAAAGAAACCAGGAGGGATGGGAATTCAGGGAAACTTGGGAGGATTTGGATGAACTGATGTTGAGTGAGATGAGCAGAACCAGAAAAATATTGTACACTCTAACAAAAACATGGGGGTGATTATCAACCTTGATGGACTTGCTAATTCCATCAGTGCAACAATCAGCAACAATTTGGGGCTATCTGCAATGGAGAAGGCCATCTGTATACAGAGAAAGAATTGTGGAGTTTAAACAAAGACCAAAGACTATTACCTTTTACTTAGAAAAAAATAGTGTTATCTTATTACATAATTTTACTCTTATACCTTATTTTTCTTTCTTAAGGATATGATTTCTCTCTCATCACATTCAGCTTACATCAATATATAGCATAGAAACAATGTAAAGACTAACAGACTTTCTTTTGTGGGGGTGGTGTAAAATTGTAAAACTCAAAGTAAATAAAATCTTTCTAAAAATATTTAAATCTATTAATTGTGTGACCAGTAAGTATATAAGTTTAGAGAATGGATTTTCAGGTTATAGAACTCAGTAAAGATATATAAATTCCATGGGATAATTATACCTACCAATATTTTGGCTAATCCCTCCAATGAACAAAAATGGCTGTCTTACAACATTTTTATAAAAGAGATTGTTAAACAATCTTCAACTATTGAATGCAAACCTTTTGCTTCAAGTCACCTCTTTGGAGTTCCCAGTGATGCAGGAAACACATAGAAGAGGATAAACAAAACTTCACAATGACACAAATTGACAGGAAACTATTTTGTTCTTTTTCATTCACCATTAAAATTTAATATGAAAAAGTGATTATGGGGTGGGTAGGTGGTGCAGTGGATAGAGCACTGGCCCTGGAGTCAGGCGGACCTGAGTTCAAATCCTGCCTCAGACACTTAATAATTATCTAGCTATGTGACTTTGGGCAAGCCACTTAACCCCATTGCCTTGCAAAAACTAAAAAAAAAACCCTAAAAAAATTACTTATTGTGTGGCCTTGGGCAGGCCACTTAACCTTATTTGGCTTGCAAAAATCTAAAAAATAAAAAATAAAAAAAGTGATTAGATTCATGCTTATTTCATTCACCATTCCAATATCCCAACTTAATTCTCCCTTCCAAAAGTCATTGTCCATTTGTTTTTTTGTGACTCACAAGACTGCCATTGACACTTAACCTGCTTTTGAATAATCTTACAAAACTAGAAATTTCTTTCTCCAAAGACTCTATCTCCTAAAAGTAAATCTAACCAGTACCTGATTCTTCAGTGTCTTCCTCATCAAATGAATACAAATGATCTTTAGTATTTTGCATAAAGCAGTATAATCACAAGTTGACGCAGACATAATAATAATAAACATCTGTATTTTTTTTCAGAAGTATAAAACATTTCTGTCCACCTCATAGTGCATTATTTATGCACAGTCATTTTTGTTTTATTTTCAAGTGTCAGGCAGAAACCCCCGTAGTCCAAATCAGCTATAAAACCTGCAATATTTCTGGATATATTGTGCTCCTATACTTTTCTTCCAGATACAAATCAAGTCTGGTATGGGAATAATCCAGTTTGTAACTGTCAAAGAGTTCTATCACATCACATAGGATGCTTATTTTGGTTAAGATTAGTCCCTATACAAATGGCCTGATAGATACTAAATTTTTAACAAAACACTATAAATATAGACTAGTTGGCAAAAGTTCTGCAGGACAATTGAGTTAACTAAACATATCAGAAAGTGTCTTGTGATAATAAAAATGTAGTATCCTGGAATAGGATTCACATGGACGGAAATTAGGAAATACATTCTTTCCATGTCATTAATTTATTTTGATCACACCCATCTACTTGTCTAGAGAAACAGTAATGGACAATGATATCTTGAGAACATTCTAGAGTGCCTTAAATGATGTGCATCTAGAAATATCCAAAGAGATTAAATATACCTCTTCCAGGAACATCAATGATCTGTGAATAATTAGTATTACCTTAGCATAAGAGTCCTGCGCATGATCACTGTAAGGATTAGGATTATGCCTTTAAAATACTTTGCTTTTACTTTTTTTTAACTTGATTTACCAGAAAGAAATAATTGTGAAATTTTGGTACATAGATAAATATTTTTCATCTTTTCTATGATTTTCAGAACTTCTAATTTGGTATTTAATTGAGGATTTGTAAATTTGTTCTTTTTCCTAGCTTTTTTAGTTGCATGCCCAATTTTTTTATTTTCTCTTCTCCATTTTATTCATATAAGCATTAAGAGATATAAAATTTCCCCTGAAAACTTCTTTGGCTTCATCCCACATGTTTTGATATGAGGTCTCATCATTGTCATTGTCTTGGAAGAAATTGCTGATTATTTCTTTAATTGTTATTTGATTCACTCATTCTTTAAAATCTGGTCATTTTGTTTCCAACAATTTATATTTTATGTTCATGTGTTCTTTTATTATATATTTATTTTTTGCATCATGATCTGAATAGAATGCGTTTCATATTTCTGCTTTTCTGTATTTGGGAGGCTCTGATGCCCCACTATGTTGTAAATTTTTGTGTAGGTGCCATTTATTGCAGGACAAAAGGTATATGTTTCATTCCATTCTCATTCAATTTTCTCCAGAGTTCTATTATATATAAATTTTTTAAAATTCCATTGACCTCCTTATCTTCCTTCTTATTTATTTTGT
The DNA here is from genome assembly GCF_037893015.1 of Macrotis lagotis. Lineage (NCBI taxonomy): Eukaryota > Metazoa > Chordata > Mammalia > Peramelemorphia > Peramelidae > Macrotis > Macrotis lagotis. The sequence continues at coordinate 189,588,067 of NC_133661.1, read as the reverse complement.
GGTTAGATTATATAATTTTGAGAGATAGAGTGAGGTCACCCACCATTATAGTTTTGCTGTCTATATCTACCTGTAATTCATTTAACTTCTCCTCTAAAATTCTGGATGCCATACCGCTTAGTGCATATATATTTAGTAATGGTATAATTTTAGTTTCTCTGGTACCTTTTTAAAAAAAAAGATGTATTTTCCTTCCTATTTCCTTTTTATGAGATCTATTTTTGGTGTTGTTTTGTCTGAGTAAAGGATCGCATTACCAAGTAGTTTTCTTTTTTTTTACTTCCACTGAAGCATAATATATCCTGATTCAAACTTTTTTCCTTTACTCTGTGTGTGTGTGTGTGTGTCTGTGTGTGTGTGTGTGTGTGTGTGTGTGTGTGTTTGTGTCTGTGTCTGCTTCAAACGTTTCTTGAAAACAGCTCATTCTAGGATTCTGGTGTGTAATCCGATTTGCTATCTGCTTCTGTTTAATGGAAGAGTTCATCACTTTCACATTTATATTTCTCTCCATGCCATTTGCCCCTTTCAAACTTTTCTCTTTCCTTTCCTATCTTAACCAATGAATTTGCTTCTGATTGCTTGCTGCCTCTCAATCAGCCCTTTTATCCATTTAGCTCTTTCTTTTCCTTCTCCCTTTCCCCTTTGAAATTTCTTTTTAGTTCTAATTTTAATGTTACTTTTACTTTTATGCTCCCTTTTATCAGTCTCATCTTCCCTCTTCTTCTCCCTTTCCACATTACATGTTAAATTTGTGTGGGATAAAAATCCACTTAAAAAATATAGAGGTTCCTCTGAGAAAAAAAAAAAAAAGTTTATTTTGTTTTTTCTGGAGAAAAGGGCACACTCCAAGTCTCATAAAGGTAGTGAAGATCAAGGAGCTGCCCCAAATTGTCAGACAAGCAAGATTATATGGCCCAATGCAATCCTCTCCTTCTTCCTATCATCCCTCTCTGTCAACTCATTGTTAGTCTTCAGAGTTACCCTCACCATCCAGACGGATTGTGACAACACAACCTTCAGGATTGTGACTATCTTACTGAAGTAATGCAACTTGTCTTGGAATTCAAGGTTTTTCTCATGGGAACAGTGTACTGATCGCCTGGTTAAGATAGTTTTATCATCAAATAAGTGACTAACTAAAAATGGAAGATCTCTCTGGAAATAGTCCACTATGCCCGCCCCCATAACAGAATTGGGAGGGTGCCTGGCTTGGAATGCAAGTTCTCTCTCTCCATCTTTCTTCTAAAAATCCTCTAAGAGTAATAGTCCGAGTTTGTTTTAATGCTTTTTAACCCTGAGAGGACTTCACTAGGAATATTAACTCTTATGAAGGAATATCCCACTCAAATTCAATTGGGAATGTATATCCCTCATTCAGAATCTGCTGACAGTAAGATTTACTTAGTGCTCACACATGCCTTTCTTTCCCTCTATGATATTAGGTCTTTGTACATCCTCTAATGTCTAGCTTTCTGTCCTAGTATAATCAAACAAGATCAATCCATCATCAATTTATATCCACAAACTCTAAGTACAATCCCTCCAATAATATTTAACCATCATTTGATAATGTATTGGCTAAAGCCTCATCAATTTCATAGTCTTTTTATACATATACTGTCTTTAAGTATGTTTCTTTTAACTAACCTAAGAGAAATATATTTCTCAAGAATTCTTTTCATTTAATCAGAGAAATCGGAAATATTTCCATTTCACTGAAAGTTCATCTTTTCCCTGAAAGGATATGCTGAATTTTGTAGGGTAGTTGATTCTTGGTTGTAATCCAAGTCTTTTGCCCTACAGAGTATCATATTCCTTTTCTTCTGATCCTTTAATGGTGAAACTATTAAGTTCTATGTAATTCTGATTTGCTATTTAAATCGAATCCTTATGATTGTTCTTCCTTATGATTGTTTCCTTTAGCTGAGAATTAATCAAATTTGCCTACAATAATCCTTGGAGTTTTTACTGTTTGGGGGGGGGTCTCTTTCTAGAGGAAATTAATTAATTTTTCAAAGACAATGTTTTCTTCATGTTCTGGGATTTTCCAGGTCATTGATATTTCCTATTGTATTTCCAGGTCATTGGTATTTCCATATGGTATTTCCTGTGACATGTTCTTCTCTTTTGTTCAACATTTTGGTTTGGTTTGATGGAATTTTGGTGACTCATGGAGTCATTAGTTTCCAATTGTCCAATTCTAATTTTGAGGATTTTTATTTTCTTCAATTTACTTTTGGGTTTTCTTTCGAAGTTGATTAATTTTACTTTATTAACCTGTTTTCCTTTTCCAGTTGGTTAATTTTACTCTTTTGGGAGTTGATAGGTTTGTTGAGTGACATTTTTTTCTTTTTGGTCATTTTTACTTTTTTGTTTAGGTTGTTTTTCTTTTGCAAGGCAATGGGCTTAAGTGGCTTGCCCAAGGCCACAAAGATAGGTAATTATTAAGTGTCTGAGGCCAGATGTGAACTAAGGTACTCCTGACTACAGGGCTGGTGCTCTATCCACTGCACCACCTAGCCACCCCTTCATTTTGACTTTTAATGGAGATTATTTCTTAAATCAATTGTTCATAATTCTCAAGCACAGTTCTCATTTCAGTTCTCAATCTTTCTTAATCTTTCTTAATTTTCTCTTCTTTAGTTTTTAGAATCCTTTTTGAGATCTTCTAAGATCTTTGAATTTGAGGCAAAATCATAAACACCTTGGTGGTGTAGGCATGTAGGAAATTTATTACTGCTGTCCTCTTCAGAGATTTTTTTTTTTAATCAAACCTATCAGAATTGTTGTTTTTTATCTTCATAATCTTTGGGGTTTTTTTGCTCATTTTCACAGTTGAGTTCTAATCCTGGGATACAGGGAGCAGAGTGGCAATTTTTTTATTGCTGGGATCAGGATCTGATCCCTGGCTTATCCCTTTCCAAAGTGATGTCTAAGTAGAGGTTTGTTTCCTTCTGTATGGTCAGGTATGGCCTATGCAGTGGTTTCTTCCCAACCCAATCCCAGCATTCCCAGTGCTTAGACAATCTCTTCCAAGTTGGGGGTTGGGACCCTCACTGTTGTCTGCTGCCCCACTGGTTTGCCAATCTGGGAACTGAGCTAGTCTGTGTCAAAAGTCTCCCTCTGTCTTTCAGACTCTCCTACCTTTGCTGAAAGAGACACAATAGACAGACCTTTCCCAAAGAGTCAACCCTTTTCTAAAGTTCTTCCATGATATCTTGAATTGAGAACTTGTCTCACTATTTTTTTAAGTGGAATCTGTTGGTTTAAGTTATGAATTGAGGTTTCATTTAAATTTGCTTTGGAAAAATCTTCATGAGCTTCGTGCTAGCATCTTGACGGAACCCTAAAAATCTGGTAGGTATATGTTTAAAAAAACTCTAAGTGTATTTGTATGTGTTGTATGGAGTGTGTGAAAGACAGAGACTCAGAGAAAGAGGGAGAGAGAGAAAAATAGAGATAGAGACAGAGAAAGGAAAATAGACAAACATAAAGTTCACTTCTCTCTTCCTATTATCTCCTTCCTCTTATCTCATTATTTGTTTTATATTATATACCAAATCCCATTGGGCAAAGATTATGTTCCAAATGTCTAACAACAATTTTTTTAGGTTTTTTTCAAGGCAAACAGGCTTAAATGGCTTCCCCAAGGCCACACAGCCAGGTAATTATTAAGTGTCTGAACCTGGATTTGAACCCAGGTACTCCTGACTCCAAGGAAGGTGATTTATCCACTACACCACCTAGCTGCCCTTGTCTAACAATGATATTACCAATGGCTTGCTTCATTTAAGCAATTATGCAAAGATTGGATTAAAAGAATCACTTGTAATCTTTGGTAGGATTTAATCTATTTATGCCCCATCATTAAGGACTCCATGAGCCAGATGATATATAAGTCTATAAAACTCATGGTGTTTCCTAATCTGGGACAAGATACCAAAAATAAGTTCACAGGAAACTACTCTATTTTTATTGAGGTTACCAAATGAGAATGATGACCTCTAAATCCAATAGAATAGTTTTGCGGATATTTTACCAAAAGAAACCAACAGACCTTACCTCCTTTCAGTGCCTCTAGCAATTTGAAGATGTAAAACAGTATTTTAAACATAATCAATGTGGGTGTTTGCTTTGCTCAAGTCTGCATATATGAATAAGGATATTGATTTTCCTTTGTTTCAGCAGCCAGGGATGGAAAAAAAAATTGGGAAGAAAAAATATTAATTGAAAAAACAGAAATTTAATTTAAAAAATCAAAATCTATACATAAATTTTTAAAATAAAAAGTTTATTAAAGTTCCTACAATTATACAATTCTGCCCTTAAACAGTTATCAAGAATCTATGACTAATTGATATAACCCTGATTGATGTCATTGACATTTTCACTCAAGCATTTTCTCTTTGGAACTCTTTATATTTTTCTCAAATTTCAAGCAGAAAGGTAAATGTTTCATATTTTTATTTAATCACATATTGTCACATATTTTGACCAAAATGGCATCAAGGGTTGCTACTACCTAAAAGAAATTAACGGAGAGCAATTTGGAACTATGCCCAAAGGTCAATAAATCTGTGCATACCTGCTGATCCAACAATACAATTATTAGGTTTTTTCCCCAAAGGGATAATAAAAATGGGGAAATATATATAGGTACAATAATATTTATAACAGCTTTCTTCAGTGACAAAATTGGAAACTGAAGGGATACCCATTATATGGAGAATGACTGAATAAATTATGGTATATAAATGTTATGGATTACTACTGTTCTGTAAGAAGTCATAAGAGGCCAGACTTTAGAAATGTCTGGAAAAACCTACATGAACTTATGCTGAGTGAACAAGGAGAACATTGTACTCATTAACAGCAACATTGTGAAATGTTTAACTGTGATGGATATAGCTAGTGATCAAGGAAAATTCTAAGACACCTGTTATGGAAAATGCATTCTACATTTAGAGAAATATGAAGTCTAAATCCAGAGAAAAACATACTATATATACACTTTTTAAATTTTCTTTCAAGTTTTTTTCCTTTCTTTCTTATAGTTCTTGCTCCTTAATTCTGATTTCTCTTTAACAATATTACTAGTATAGAAATATTTCAAACATGATTATATGTTTATGACCTGTTTCAGATCATACACTGCAATGGGGAGGGGGGGAAGGTAAAGTGAATAATGGGAAAGTGTTGGAAAAATATCTTGCAAAAGGATGAATGTTGAAAACTATCTTTGCATATCATTGGAAAAAATTAAATTAAAAAAATTGAAAAAATAAAATAAAATCATTGTGGAACTTAGGAGGATGTGTAATCCTTATATGCAAGGGGTCATCCCAGAAGAAATGATGAATGAGAACAATTTGTTCAAGTAGTTAGCAGATGTTGCAGAGCACTTAGAAGTTAGATATCAAAGATGATATGGTCAACTATTGCATTCAAGTCCATTTGACAGTTTGTCAAACTTTTTTCTTCCACTGTAATTTTATGAATCTGGAAGAGAGAAAAAGGCAGACAACACTGCCTCATTTAAAGTCAATTCACAGATGAGTCGAGACATAACCATGTGATATCATTGGTTCATTTAAAAAAAGATGAAAATCCATAATTGTATATCAAAAATGGACAATTCTGGAATCATCAGATCACTAACTTGGAAAGAATTATAGAGATGATCCAGGGAATACTAGCCAAGAAAATATCTTAAGACTATCCTTTATCTGGGAGTTATTCTATACAATGATTTAGTGATGTACAAGGCTCTAGGCTAACAATGCAAATTGGCAACTCCCTGTAAGATGTTAGATTAGCAAATACTCTTCAATTAATAGTTTTAGAAAGCTTCAAGCATAACTCAAATGTTTCAAGTCATGCAACAAATCATAGGTGAAGAGGGAATTGAGCCAAGATCTTCAAGGTGAGGTCTGTTCACTATCCACTGCATCACTCTCACACTCAAGTAAGATTATGTAATGATTTAATTTCATGAGTTCTTTTTAGTTTATAGAAATAAATTTTTCTCATAGACTTTTCAAATAATAATAGGATGTACCATTGAATCCTTTGTGATTGACAAGATAATCCTACCCCAGAGGACAAAATAATTTACTATTTGGATCCTGTGAATTAATCAAGATAGCCAATCTATGAATTTGCATAGAAATTTATCAGTAAAACAAAATTTCCTACTTTCTATTTTAAAATACATTTCTCTGACTTCAGGCCAAGATGGCAGAGAGAAGTCAAATACTGTTTGAAATTCTGCTGGCTTTCTCTCAGAACCAACAAGAATCAAGCTTCTTAACAGATTTGGATTGACAGAGCCACAGAGGAATAGAGGGGGAGCATCTTCCAGCATGGTCTATTACCAAGGAGAGGAGGAGTGCCCAGAGTAGAGAGCAGAGACCCAACACTGGGGTGGTGGAATGATGCAGGAACTGATCTGACAACCATGATGGAAACCTTTATGATATGCATGGTGGAAGAATGGGGAGGGAACTCCAGCACAGCTGCCCATACTTTTTCTGGCCAGTAACAATCTCCCCAATTCACCAACAACCCAAGTTGTTTCTGTGGGAAGGTCTGACATTCTCCACCACAAACACAGAAACAGCCCAAGGTGATCACATCTTGCCATATAGTCTAGGTATGGGCAGTCGATCTTCACCAGCACTGGTGAACAGGAGAAAGTCTCTGGCATTTCTAGCCTTGATTGTGTGAGTTTAACACAGATCCATCCCCAGGCCTTGGAAGTGGGCCTTGATACCTCCAACATAGGCAATTAAGAGAAAACTTCCTTAACGAAGGGATCATAGGGTGACCCACAAGAGAGTTACTAACTTCAGTGAGTTAGACCTTCAGGGATCTGCTAACCAACTACCCTCCTAACACAAGACTCTGGGGAAAGTTAAACTCTCAAAATGAAGAAAGGACAATACGAAGCAGGGTCTACTGAGTGTCATCTTGGAGACAAGGATACTTGCTAAGAAAAAAAGGACAGAATAGATGAAATTTCAGAAGAGAATATGAATTGGCTTCCAGTTAAGAAAGATTTCTTAGAAAAGATCAGAAAGGCATTTAAAAATGAAATGAAAAAAATGAGGAAAGAAAGGAAAGAGAAAATTTACATTTTACAACAAAAAATGAGAGAAGATAACAAATCTTTTAAAAATGCAATTGGACAAATGTAAAAGGAACATGATTCCATTAACAGCACAATTGGGCAAATGGAAATAGATAACAACTCCTTCAAAAATAGAATTGACCCATTGGAAAAGGAGATGCAAAAAGTTAGTGGAGAAAATTCTTCTCTAAGAAAAATGGAATCTGTGTAAGCTAATGACTTTATGAGACACCAAGAATCATTTAACTAAATCCAAAAAGGAAAAAAAAAAGAAAAGGAAATGTAAAATATCTCACTGGAAAAACAACTCACCTGGAAAATAGATCCAGATGAGACAATTTAAGAATCAAAGGATTATTTGAAGGAGAATGCCCAAATATCCTGGAAACAAAGGGCAAAATAATCATTGAAATAATATATCAACCCCTTCCCAAAAGAGATCCCAACATGAAAAACTCAAGGAATATTGTAGCCAAATTCCAGAAGAAGCAGGTCAAGGAGAAATTCCTGCAAATAGCAGAAAGAAACAATTCAAATGCCAAAGACACACAGTCAGGATTACACAGGACAAGGCTGTATCAACATTAATGTATCAAAGAACCTGGAATATGATATTCCAGTGAGCAAGAGAACTGGTATCCCAGATAAGAAACCAATGTCTAGCAAGACTAAGCCTTCTCTTTCAGGGGAAAAAAGATATTTAATGAATTTGGTGAATTTCAAACTTTCCTGATGAAAAACCAGAGCTAAACAGAAAATTTAATCTCCAAACATGTAAAAGTAAACATAGGAAAAGAAAAAAACTTTTATCCAATAAGTTTAATATGGTTACATCCACACCTGGGAGGAAGATTCTCATAATTCTTGAGATTTGTAACTCTATTAAAGGAAATATACTAAAGCTAAAGATATATAAATTCACACTAATGTTCATGACTTATATTTTATTAAAAATGAGAGTATGCTTCAGCTGAAGTGAAAAAAGGAATAAAAATCAGCATTTCAGACAAAGCAGTTGCAAAATTAGATCTCCTTAAAAGAGAAAAGGAAAGAAATTATATCCAAATAAAAGATACCATAGACAATGAAGTAATTTCAATAGTAAATAACTATGCACCAGCAAAACTCAACTGGTAAAGGATTTCAATCTCCCTCTCTCATAATTAGATAAATCTAACAATAAAATAAAACTGAAGGAAATTAAAGAGGCTATTAGAATATTAGAAAATATAGACAGGATAGGCCTCTGGAGAAAACTGGATGGGGATAGAAATATATGTATAGAAGAATATTATTCCTACGCAAAAATTTGCCATGTTTTCAGGCATAAAAACCTCACAATCAAATGTAGAGAGATAAAAACATTGAATGCATTCTTTCATACCATGATACAATAAAAATAACATGCAATAAAGGGCTGTGGAGAGACAGACCTAAAACTAATTGAAAACTAAATAACCTAATTTTACAGAATGAGAGCATCAAACAATTAATCATAGGAAGAAGTAATGATTTCATTAAAGACAATGACAATAATGATACAACATAGCAAAATTTATGGGATACAATCAAGGCAGTTATTAAGGGATGCATAATAAATTTAAGTGCTTATATGAATAAAATAGAGAAAAAAGAGAACAGTGAACTGTGCATGCAACTAAAATTATTAGAGAAAGAACATATTAAATATATCCAGTTTATACTAAATTAGAAATTCTGAAAATTAGAGAAATTAATAAAATTGACAGAAAGAAAACAAATTAAATTAAAACCAAGGGTTGTTTTTAAGAAAAAGAAACAATAAAATAGATTTAAAATGTTAGTTAATTTGATTTTAAAAAGAAATAAAAAAACAAATGACTAGATTCAAAAATGTAAAAAGATAAATTCACCACAAATGAGGAGGAAATTAAAGTAATAATTCATAATTACTTTGCCAAACTGAATGCCAATAAATTTGTTAATATAAGTGAAATGGATGACTTTTTACAAAAATATAAATTATGCAGGTTAAAAGAAGAGGAAATTAAATACTTAAATAACCCTATCTCAGAAATAGAAATTTAGCAAGCTATCAGTGAACTCCCTAAGAAAGAATCTCCAGGGTCAGATGGATTCATAAGTGAATTCTATCAAAATTCAAGAAAGAATTGGTTCTAATTATCTATAGACTATTTGAAAAAATATTTCAAGAAGGAACTCTACCAAATTCCTTCTTTGACACAAAAATGGTATTGATTCCTAAACCAGGTAGAGTCAGAAAAGAAAAAAAAATTATAGATCAGTTTCTCTTATGAATATGGATGCATGAATTTTAAATAAAAATATTATCAAAGTAATTAAAGTTATCACTAGGATAATAAACTATAATTAAATAGGATTTATTCCAAGAATGCAGGGTTCATTCAATATTGGGAAAATGATCAGCAAAATTGATCATTTCAAACAAACATATGATTGAACAAACCAAACAAATCATATGATAACATCAATAGATGATGAAAAAAACTTTTGACAAAATAGAGCATCCTTTTCTACTGGAGCATTGGAATAACTGGATTTTTCCTTAAAATTATAAGCAGTATCTATCTAACACCATGAACAAGCATTATATGTAATGGAAGCATTCCTAATAAGATCAGGAGTGAAAGAAGGATATACCTATTATCAAGATTATTATGCAAAACTCTATTAAAAATGTTACCTTTAGCAATAAGAGAAGAAAAAGAAATTAAAGGAATTAGACCTTTAGTGAAGGAAAAAAAAAACTCTCACTCTTTACAGATGATAAGATGGTATACCTAGGTGACCCTAGAAAATCATCTAAAAAACTACTAGAAACAATTAGCAACTTTAGCAAAGTTGGAGGATATAAAATAACCCCACAAAAATCTCAGGCTTTTTATATATTACTAACAAGCTACAATTGCAAGAAATAGTAATAGAAATCCCATTCAAAATAATTTCAGAAAATATAAAATACTTGGGAATCTACTGGCCAGATTCAGAAATTCTATGAAAGCAACTATAGAATAAATTACAATCCAATAAAATCAGATTTAAATAATGGAAAATGTGAATTGCTCATAGGTAGGCCAAGCTAATATAATAAAAATGACAATTCCATCTAAATAAAATTATTTAGTGTCAATCAAACTTCCAACAAAAATCCCTTTACTGAGTTAGAAAAAATATGAACCAAATTTATATAGAGGAAAAAAAGTCATAACTATCAAGGGAATCAATGAAAAAATACAAAAGAAGGTGGCCTAGCCATACCAGATCTAAAATTATTTTATGAAACATCAATCTCAAAATGGTCTGGTACTGGCTAAGAAATAGAGTAGTGGGTCAGTGGAATAGAGTAGCAAAAGAGGCAACAGTAAATAGCTTTATTCAATTACTGTTGGATAAACCCAAAGATTTCAGCTATTAGAATAAGAACTCACTCTTTAATAAAAACCTGCTGGGAAAACTGAATGATAGTATGGCATAAACTAGGAATAGATGAACATTTCACACCCTATACCAAGATTAAATTCAAAATGGCTGCAGAATTAAGACAAACGATAATATTATAAGCCAATTAGGAGAACAAGGAATAGTTTACCTGTTAGATCTATGAAAATGGAAGGAGTTTACGACCAAAGAAGAGATAGAGAACATTATAAAAGCAAGCTGAATAATTTTGATTACATTGAATTAAAACGTTTTTGCACAAACAAAACTACTGCAATGGAGTTTAAAAGGAATGTGATTAATTAGGAAGCAATTTTTATAGCTAGTGTTTTTGACAATGAACTACTTTCTAAAATATATAGAGAACTGATGTCAGCTTTATAAAAAATCTAGTCATTCTTCAATTGATAAACAGTTAACGGATATGGAAAGGCAATTCTTTGAGAAAGAATTCAAAACTATCTATAGTTATATGAATCATTATGAATTTCTATCCAGCACTATCTGAAAGAATTGTATGCCGCACTGACTCAAAGCTGCTTTCTTCCATTTTGCTGAGGTTCAGGTTTTCAAATGTATCAAATGCTTCATGAATCCATTAATTTATCCATTGAGATTTCTTGGCAAAGATGTTACAATAGTTTACCATTTTCTTCTATTTATCCCCATTTTACAGATGAATAAATGACACAATTAGCGATTAAATGACTTGCTCAGAGGCATAAAGATAGCAAATATTTGAGGGCAGATTTTAACTCATATCTTACTGACTATCACCATGATGCTTTCTCTACAGAACCCCCAACTTTCTTCTGAGTTCTCCATTTTCACCACTTAGTCAGACTTTCTAGTTTAATACCCAACACTAACTAGATGACAGAACCAAATGAGGTTACAATTTGAACAGTTCTCCTTTTTTCAAAAAAATTTGATTCAGTTCTTTCTGTATATTTGAGAAATGAGGTCTTTTTAAGAGAAACTTGGTTCAAAAATGTTTTACAGTATTGATAACGCTATTTCCTTCTATTATATTTCTCCCCCTGTTTATTGTTTCTCCTTTCACAGTTAACCTCCTCAAAAGTGTATCCCTCCCCAATCTATCTTAACTTCTCATACTCTCCCCCTCATATGAACCATTCCACTCCTACTTTAATATAGTGTAAAAATATATTTCTATGCACAATTGAGAGTGCATATTGTTCCCTCTTTGAACCAAGTCTGAATGGAGTAAGGTTCACTTACTCCCCTCCCCACTCTACTTCCCCATCACTGAGATTTTTATAACTTCTATCTTTCTCTTTTTCCTCGTACAATCCTCTCTTAAACCTTAATTTCATTTTTAAGATATCATCTCTTCATATTCAACTCACACCTGTGCATTTTCTCTCTCTCTTTCTCTGTATATATATATATATATATATATATATATGTGTATATATACATATATATATATATATATATACACACATATATGGGGGTGGATATGCATACATATAAAAAAATTCCTTTTAACTGTCCTAATAAATAGGAAGTTCTTATGAATTAATAGCATCACCACCCCATGTATGAATGTAACCAGTTAAAAAAGAGTTCCTTATGATTTTCAATTCCTATTTATCTTTTTATTCTTCTCTTGATTTGAAATTAAATTTTCTGTTAAGTACTGACCATTTCATCAGATAAGTTTGAAAGTCACCTATTTCATTAAGTGTCTCTTTTCCCTTAAGGTAGTACATTCAGTTTTGCCAGTGAGTTAATTCTGGGTGGTAATCTAAGCCCTTTTGCCTACTCCATTTTGCCTACTGCATACAATAATCAAACTTCTCTGATCCTTTAATATAGAAACTCCAAAAACTTGAGTTATACTGACAGTGGCTCTACAGTACTAGCATTATTTCTTTTTGACTGCCTGAAATATTTTGTCCTTGACCTAGGAGCTCTGAAATTTGGTTATGCTGTTCCTGGGGAATTTTCATTTATGGAACTCTTTCAGTACATGATTAGTGGATTTTTTCAATGTCTATTTATCCCTCTGGTTTTAAAATATGATGGGAATTTTCCTTGATAATTTCTTATTAGATGATGACTAGGCTTTTTTTTATCATAAAATTCAGATAGTCCAGGAATTTTTAAATTGGTTCTCCTGGATCTATTTTATAGGTCAGTTGCTTTTCCATTCATATAATTCACATTGGCTTTTATTATTTTCATTCTTTAGGTTTTGTTTTATTGTTTCTCAATTTCACATAAAGTCATTCACTTCCATTTGGGCAATTCTTATGCTTAAGGAATTATTTTCTTCTGTGAGCTTTGATACCACCTTTGCCATTTGGTCAATTCTATTTATAAGCAATTCTTGCTCTTTGGCCTTTTGTACCTCTTTTACCATTTGTTCCATTCTGTTTATTTAGGTCAATTTTCTTCAATAATTTTTCCATCTCCTTTATCAAATCATTGATTTATTTTTTGACAATTTTCTTGTATCACTCTCATTTCTTGCCCCATTTTCCCCCACCTCTCTTCCTTGACTTTCAAAATCCATTTGAAGCTCTTCTATGACCTGAGATCCATTCACATTTTTCTTGAAGGTTTTGAATGTAGGACATATAACATCCTTATTATCTTTTAAGTCTTGTTTTGATCTGCTTGCCATCATAATAAATTTCTATGACCATAATCTTTTCTGTTGCTTACTCATTTTACCGAACTATTACTTGATTTTAGCTTTGTCAAAGTAGGGTTCTGTTTCCAAAGTGGAGAGCAAACTGTTCCAAACTTCATGGTTTTCGTTTAGATGTTTCTACATATACTTCCAGATATGTGAAAGTTTTCAATTCCTCCTAGGCGGTATAATTTAAGGAAAAATATGTTTTGTACTCCCTTGTCTTGGGCTCTAAACACAAGATCCCACAAACAGTCTTTTCTATGTTAGAACTGTGAGGAGCATCCCCACCACAATGTGGCCACAAACTTTGAAATGCTACTGCTCCTTCTAACCCTTGTATTGTAAACCACAACTGCAACCTGCATCCAGTGTCTATATAGGCAAAGTAACAGAGTCACTAAGTGCTAGCAAAGATACTTCTAGAATATCCTTTGGTGTTCTTATCATCTGTGGACTGAGAGATCTGTAAGAAGCTGCTATCTACTGGTTTACTAGCTCTGTGTTGGGGCATCCTTTACAGGATTGTCTTACACTCTCATCCAATTCAAATAGATCATTCTTGCTGATCTTCTATGTTTTCTTGAACTGAAAAGTCATTTGATTCTGATTTTTTGTAACTTTTATCATTCTAGGATTAATTTAGTCATTATTTAAATGTCATCAGATGGGTTTGAGGGAAAGTTCTATTGAGTCACTGTCTTTACTCCGCTATCTTGTCTCTACTCTCTTTTTTTATTGAAATGTTTTTTTTTAAAGCTATCTTTAAAAAATGGCATACCTCTTTCCTGGTGGGAGAGAGGGGCAGGGAAATCACCAAATATAAGGTCTTTAATGTACTTTGAAAGACTTTGATCCTGCCCCCTCATGGGAACCACATGCTGGTGTCACAATCAAAGTGATTCATTGGCTTCCATATATTTGGTGCACCCTGCTCATTATACTAATGAGCAAGAACAATTAGATCTCTTTGAGCATGGACAAAGGAGAAGGTCAAGACTCTAGGTTAAGTTAAACACAGGTGGGGCAATTTCTTCAGCTTTTGATCAAATGGAGGCTAAATCCTTTGTCTTAACTCAATACCAGCTCATAGGAAACAATATAGGCAGACCCTAGTCTTTGTAATGTAAACTAACAATCCCATCTTCACATTCCTGTGGAACTCAAACACCCACACTTTCCTCACAATTCCCACTTGACTTCTATAATAAAATTTGGGGTTGCACACCTTAGTGATTTCTTGCTTAAATTACAGTACTTGTTATTGATATGACTTTTTCTTCTATCGAGATTTTTATTTCCTCATTATCAGAGACATGGACCCCTCCTATTTTCCAGGTTTGTGTAGGAGCATGTCAACATTCTGATGTATTTTACCACTTGCCTCTTTGTCATCTATCTTTAGGCAGCAACTTGATAGATTCAATTTACCTCAAACTCCTTCTTCAATCAGCAGATTTGTTTGCATTGCTTAGCCACTCAGCAAGGCCCTAGCTGTCTGTTGAGCACTGCATGAGGAGACTGGATGAAAGGTCAGAATGACCTCTTCTGGGCTCATGTGACCCTCTTGAAGAAAGTTTTCCACAGAACTCTGCTGTGATAACACAGGTGCATCAAAGTATAACTTTGCTTGCATGATAAGCCTTGAATTTCCTGAAAAAGGTTACTTCCTGTGTAAATCTTAGAAATGTCCTGGACTTGTCCTTGTTTGCTAATGTTGTGGTTATCTGCTATAAAGAACTGTCTGATACTCTGAATAAATGGGACTAGTAGTTGTCCTGCTAGCAACCCCACCTGTGTGCACAAGTTACATTTCTCTCCTGAGTCGAGTCACTCTCCCAGAAGGTCAGGGGAACCTAACAGCTGTCTAATTGGTAATTTTTCCATCACAGCTTAGAATCTAATCAGGATATAAATTGAGGTTCTATAGCCCCAACTCCAATCCTGTGCCCACATAATAGGCCCTAAAGTTGAGAGAACAACTGCCTGACCAATCCTTTGGACAAATGGGTGTAGGCAGTAGTCCTACAAATCCAATGATATCCCTTTAATGCTGGTTGGTCTTCCAGGAATATAACTTCCCAGTTTCCAACAAGTGGATAATACTGTTCATCCTTACAACGTTGTTGTACCTCCTTCCACTGGCAAATTTTCATACCGATGTCTATAGACAGATCTTCCTGGCTCCAAATTTCATCAAAATAAATCCCTGGCTTTTTGCCATTGAACTAATCTAAAAGATAGCTAATATATCTTGTGTTGCTCCTTGCAGTTTTTCTTGCAAATAGCCATTTTTGCACTTTCCTTGCCATTCCATACTAACTCATATTCACAGTTTCCCTTAACAAATCCCCCAGTTTGCAAATCTTAAAAAAGGATACAGGTATCATCATTACAAGCTCACATGAGTCTCAGTGAATCTATCTCTTTAAGTTGTACAATCCAGTATATATGTACCCTGCTTCTGGACATGTCCAGACATTTGCTACTCCACAGGAAAATATCCTGGGCAGACTGGTATAAATAATAGTCACCCTGAACTGACTCAGTCATATGATACTGGTGTTTTTCTCCTCTGGATCAGAGTCCTGTGCCACAGAATTCTATACATCTCTGACCAGGACCTGAGAATGTATGTTGGACCTCGGGGGAAAGGCACCCAAGGTCAATTCTCAAACTTCTGTGGACCACCACAAGTCTAACAGTTAGCTATACCACAAGAATGGGCATTGACTTCAGCCAGCTAGATTCTTCTCCCAAAATAACTAATACCCCATTCTCTAAATCAGAGATAGGATTCTCCCTAGACAGGATATACAGCCTTGTACCACCCAATAATCTTCCTTCTTTTCTCTCATTGGAAAACATCTTTACTGTGCCTTTCCTCCTCCTTTCCATAAGAAGAGGGGCAGAAGGAGGGGGATCACACTTACAGAATCAGGGGAAAGTTACAGGTACAGATCCCCTGACTAAACAACATACACATACTTGAGAGACAGTGGAGATGAACTGGTTCAGTGGCTCTCCTTTCTTCTCTTCTTCCTTGTAGACATCCTGTGTCCTTCTGCATGTTCTGAATGTGTTCCGAAAAGGTCCATTCCAATTCAGGTGACTTGTTAAACCCTTGTTTTCTGGTAAATAAACTGCTTAACATTTTACTTAGAACAAAACACATGTGTTCATCACAAGACAATGAGATTTTGGAGATTATTACAATTTACATTTTGCCTTACTCACTGTCCAATTGACATACATATTGCACTTTAACACAATAAACTTCCATTGGTGCTCTACTATGTGAACAAATTCACAATGGGAATTATCACCTTAACTTAAATTTGTAGCATAAACATTTCTTAACCTTTTGCTCTCATTACAATAATGACTCAAACATTCTTAACTAAAATGATTTTTTTTTCAAAATATACCCATGTTTTCATGTTCCTGATATACTTACCTGACTCACATTTCTTTCCCTAAATAAGACCTTGAGACTCCAATTATCCTAAGAATTTCCCATTCTTCTTACCTAAATATCCTGATTAACATAAACATTAAGGAAACCTAATTTCTATCTCAACATGTAGCTGAAAGAAGGTGTCACACCTAACTTATCTGGCTAGTAAATCCAGTTCACCTAAAACTTTTTTTCCTGGTTTGCTTAGTAACTATAAAGATCCAGGATATTACGGAAAATTCCTTTATAGATATAAATATCGAATGTCAGTGTTCAGGCAGAGGTCATAAGGGTAGTCAAGTGTCTTGGGCCAGATTTATTCTTTCAAATGAGACATTATCCATATGTCCATTTGGGTAAATCAAGTCATAAGGATCCAGCACTGAGAAGCTGCCCCTTTGACTGTACATCCCTGTCCCTGTCACCTGACATCTCCAGTCCATTGGCTTCCTTGGCTCCAGGAACAATGCATTGACCCAGTATAACTTTCTTCTAGCTGACTCTCCTGGTACCTTATATAAAAAAGAGAAAATTGATTAAAAATTCCACAATCTAAATTAGTAGTTTTACCTAATTGGAACTTCCAGTGAGTCCAATTCACTAAATTCCAATTATGGAATGGGGTTCCAATTAATGGACCCCCTACCTAAAGTTCTGAATGTCCTTCCTTGGTCCTTGCTCAAACCAGATATTCTAACTAAGACTGACCCTACAGGGCTCATCTCCTAACTTTTGCTAGAAGCAACCATTTATCTTAAATCATAGCTATTCCATCTCTATATAAAGATGGTGAATCAGATTCCCCTTGACTAGAGAACCTTCCTTCTATCCTGTGGTATTTTACAACAAGTAAACACTGCCTTTGTCTAGGAGATTGCACAGAACATTCTCAAATTATCTTTCTCATATTACATATGTGCCTTTACTTCAAAGAAAACAAACACAGCTTTGGAATATATATACATATCCAAAATATTCCTAATTCACACACACACACACACACACATATATATATACATATATATATGTATATATATGTATATGTAGCTAGAATCCTCTATACATAAGTTTGTTTAGCTACTAGCCATTGTTAAAATATAAGTTATTTTCTATTTGCAAGGCAATTATGGTTAAGGAACTTGCCCAAGATCACATAGATAGGTAATTATTAAGTGTCTCAGGACCGGTTTGAAATCAGGTCCTCTTGACTCCACGGCCAGTGCTCTGTCCACTGTGTCATCTATCTCCCCTTTAACATACAATTTACTTTCAGAATTCTTTAAAACCATTAGAAAATCTTAGGTGACTTTAAATGTCCAACATGGGTTATTAATTCCAATACAACTAAACAACAATAAAACTAACACACAAATTATTAGATTGTACAAAGCAATCCTTCCATTATTATATTATTCATGAACTCACAGATCTATCCCAAAAGGAGTCATAATTTTTGATATTTCCCTTATTGCTCTTCAAAGAAATCACATGGAAATCCCAGGCTTTAACAATATAGTACTTAAATTACATATATTCATAAAAGATAACCAAAAATTGTAAAAATAATATCTTTGCAGTTACAAAAGAATTTCACATAATTGATAAATGCATCTTACTCATAAATAAGTTACCTTACAGTGGAATCACACAATTGTTATTTGATCAGTTATCTATCAGCAGAGCCCCCCACATCAGCTGTCTGCAGTTACCAAGAGAAGTTCATATTCTTGACTTCTTTAAAATTAAATATACATTACCAGTTTACATTAAGGATAAGATTATTATCTAAACATCTCATTCCTCTTTGAACAAGAGTAAAATGAATATCCTACTATCTTTATGCTTTTGGCTTCCAGATGTCTTTACCCGGAACCTCAAAGAATCAAATCTCATACATATGATACATTTAAAACTCCATTGCAATTATAACTATACTTCCCAACAGTTTAGTTTGATAAAAGCTTTAGGGTACCTTATACAGAAAATCTAGCACTCACATTCCAAATGCTCTATTTCAAATTAAAATACAGGGGCAGCTAGGTTACACAGTGGATAGAGCAGTGGCCCTGGAGTCAGAAGTACCTGAGTTCAAATCTGGCCTCAGACACTTAATAATTACCTAGCTGTGTGGCCTTGAGAAAGCCACTTAAACCCATTGCCTTGCAAAAGCTAAAAAAAAAAATATCCAATTGTTAGCATTATTAGGCTTAACATTAAAAGGAATTAGAGCTTTTTCCCAAAATAAATCAGTAAATATCTCTGATAACATAGATATTTCTCTCTTAGTTAACCCAGTACCACTTTCCTTTAACTCCTTGTAATAGAGTTACAAGAGTGTTAAAATAATTAAAAATCCCAAACTAATTTAGCAATCTAGGTTGTTTAATTCCTCCCATTCTGTACAAATTTTGTCAGAATGTTACATTAATTCCCCTCTTTTAAAGCCCTTAGGGTGCTTCCCCAAACTCCAGTTTAGAAACTTTAAAAGCAGTTGAGTTATCACTTTTAGACCCATGTGTCGAGAGCAGAGACATTTATTTAACATGATTTACTTTCAATAAATATGCCCCCTTAGCCCCTTGAATTTGTATTTTCTGCTTTTCCCAATTGCACCTGTGTCTGGGTCTCTTTTCCTTTAAGTCCTGAAGTACTTGAAGTTTCCTGCCGAGCCCCTCCCTCCACAGGTGGGTAGGGCACTCCTCAAGTGATCTTGCTTCAGAGTTCAAGTCTTAACAAGATGCCTGAGGGGTTCTAGACTGCCAAGTGTCCAACCAGCCACATGTCCAGTCCCACACCCCCTTTCCCCCACGCAGGGAGAAAACATGGAATCTTTCCCAGATAGTCATAAGGATAAGAAATCTTCCCTCCTATAACTTCTCAATCTTTCCCTTAAAAGTTGTTTCTCTCTTCTAAACTTTCCCCAAACCACAGCTTTTGCTAGTTAAGAATTCCCCTACCCTTTACTCTTTGACTCCATAAGTCAGCAGAACTAAGAAGGGCTCATTGAGGGAGGGGCTGAACTACAAGCCTGGGACACTATAGACTTACTTCCTCCTCTCCCACCTTTTAAAACTATTGGGCTCTAGTTCCAGCTTCTCCATGGCTTAAAGCTTAGATTCAGAAATACCTAATTCAGACACTTACATAAGACAAGACAGAACACACACACACACACACACACACACACACACACACACACACATACAGACACAAACACACACCCTCAGGAACATTTGAACTCACACAGCACTGGATCCAATCGACTTCTTTCCTTCTGGTTTCCTTGGCTTCCAACTACTGACAGTATAGTCCCCTTGCGCTCCCCTCCCCCCAAGTCTGGAGGCAACTTTCCCCTTCAAGATTTTCATGAAATTCCTGGAGAGGTACCCCAAATCCCTCTCCCTTTCTCGAGGCACCCTATTATCCTCTGGCCTCTCCATGATAGAGCTCCCACCTAGAGGAATTCTCAGCCAGTTCAAGGTGGTTCTGGCCAGCAATGCAACCCTAGAGAGCTGCCACTTACCACAGTTCTATTCCTAGGCATTTTAATCACTCCCAGCTCCAAACCACAGCCAATCTTCTGAGGAAACTCTGAGATATTTCCCCAGAAAAGAACTCCAAGAAAGTAGGCCTGAAATCAAGCCATTTGTCTGCATCATTTTCATATTTTGTTCTTGTAAAATACCAGGTAAAGAGACTTACATTAATACTGTGGACAAGACCCCAAATTGTTATAAATGGCTCATCAATACTTAGTCCAGAGTGATAAAATGCCTTTTTTATTAAGATATCTTAACACAAAATAGTGTACCTCCTTCATTGTGGGAGAGAGGGGCCTTGGCTCTATTCTCAAACAAAATATTCTATTTTAATTAGGAAAACTTTGTTCCAAAAATAAATAGATGTGCATAGAATATTGATGTTGGGAGATAGCATACTGAAGAATTAACTAGTGTGACAAAGTAAGCACTGAATTGGGACTAGGGGCCTGGCTTCTAATGATTGTTGTTCCAGACTCAGTAGGTCTCTGAAATAAGTTGAAAGATCTGTGTTCAGATCAGGTTCTTAAACTTTTGAAACTGAGTGCTAGCGTGCAAATGCATAATATATTGGGAGACTGAAATGGAGAATCCAACGGGTAGAACAAAGCCAAAAGAAAATACTGTGTCATGGAAATAAAAGGAGGAGAAAATACTGAAAAATGACTTAGTTGTCAGCAGTTTCAAAAGTTTCAGAGAAGCCAGTAAGATCTATGGACTATAAAAAGTCCATGAAATTTTCTCTGATCCAGATAAAAGTGATTTCAATTTCTCAAATTTTTCATTGTACTATGCAAATTTTTCGTTAACCAGACTTCTCCCTACAACAAAACAAAAACCAGATTATTTAAGTTACCAATACAAAACTCTCAAAATATAAAAACACATAAGAATCATTGCTTCAGATGAGCAACCAGGAAAAAGTAAATAAGCATATTCATCAACCAAAGTGCATATCATATAGATGGCACAGTGAATAAAATATTACACTTGGAGTCAAGAAGACCTGATTTCAGACTTCAGATGCTTAGTAGATTGTGTGACCCCAGACAAGCCACCTAACCTCTGTGTCTCAGTTAACTCATTTAAATAAAGGAGATAATAATAGAACTTATCTCCCAGGGTTATTATGAGGATAAATGAGGCATTATTTCTAAAGGATTTTTTACCCTTTTAAACCTGATATCATGATCATTAATATCTAATAAAAATTATGCAAGAAAAATGTCATTTCTCTCCATCCTGAAATAATCATTTTCTGCATTTCCACCCTTATAAATGCACCCAGAATAATAACCCAAGCTATCTTGAGAACAGTAAAACTTAACTGATCCAGGATATGAGTAGACCTTTCTTCTACATACATTGACAAATTGAAAACAGGAATCCTTAGATTTCTAATATTTTAAGACATCCTGACTAGGTATTATCCCCAAATTCTCCTGTCCTTGTTTGTTTACTCTCCTGAGCCACTTAAAATAATACAAATAACTGAAACTTACTCCTACTAAACCTACTCCACTCCTACTTTATAATAATGTTTGTTTCAGGAGCAATCTATTTTAGCATTGATAGTTGTTGAATGAAGATGCAATGCAAGGTACTAGTGAATATTTTCACTTTCTGACCTTATCTCCTAATCTTCATCTTCATGTACCCTACACTACAAACTGCATTATTCACTCTTTTCCAGTGAATATACATATACATTTTCACCTCATTTCATTGACTCACCTCTGGTTAAATATCCCCCCAATACATTTCCAACTTAACTTCTTGCCATCTCTCAAGAACTGGCTTATTTTTTTAAAGAAACGTTCCTTGACTAGCCCAGTTGTCAATTATTATTCCTTTTTTTGAACTCCTGGAGTAAAGTAAACAACTTCTTTAGTACTTAGAACATACAATCCTATGTTATTTATCTTGTGCATGTTCTGCTATCCCAATTAGACTGTTAACTACATCTCATTACTATAATTGTAATAGGTGTTGAATAAAAGTCCATGAATGAAATAATTTATAAATCAAACTATAGAAAGAAAAAATGAAGTGGAAAGAGAAATGGAAGTAAAGCAAAATGGGTGGGGGTGGAGCCAAGATGGCAACAGGAGAGGACCATTTCTTGGGTGCTCTCACTCAAAAACTTATAAACTAAGGACTTTAAATTTTCAAGATACAGAATGCACAGAGAGATTGAGTGAGGCAATTCTACAACCTAAGGTAACCTGGAAAAGAGTGGAAAGGCTCCATTCCATAAGGTTAGAGGGGTGGACATCAGAGTGAAGGAAATTCAGACTCCCAGGGTGCTGGGAGCTCCTGCTCACAGCAGCGAGGGCAGTTGCTTGACCTACACTCTGGGAGCACCAGGTACAACTTGGGGGATCAGTGGGGGTACCTTTGCCAGAGTGAGCACACGAAGCCCAGATCTCAGGGCACACAGTGAGCAGTGGCCAAGGTAGCCTAGATCCAGGAACCGGAGCAGGCATAGCTCCTAAGCAGGAGCCCCCAGGGCTCCCCAGGCTGAGCCTAGGGAGGGGAGTGGAGAGAGACTGCCGAGCTCTGTTCTCATCCCTGGAAGAGGACTCTGGGGCTCTGACCACATTTAGAACCTGATCACAGTATAAGCCCCTCATAGAATAGCAGCCCCCCCACCTCAGCCCTGTGGCAGAGGGGTGCACTTGTGGTCATTCACAGACCAGGAGGGAAGACAGAGCCTCACACATAGAGATTCTTGTGGGGGTTATCCCAATAATACTCAAAAGCTCAGGAAGCACCCCAAAACCAGGCACAGGCTGGAGAAATGAGTAAGCAGAGATAAAAGAGGAACGCCACTGAGAAATACTTTGCCTGTGATCCCAAGAAGGATCAAAAGACTCAATCTGAAGATGAGGAAATACAAGCTCCTGCATCTAAAGACTCCAAGAAAAAAACAGAAATTGGGATCAGGCTATGCTAGAGCTCCAAAAAGACTTTGAAAATCAAGTGAGGGAGACAGAAGAAAAATTGTGAAAAGAAATGAGAGAGATGCAGGAAAAACATTAAAATGAAGCCAGCATCTTAGTCAAGAAGATCCAAGAAAATGCTGAAGAAAATAACATGTTTCAAACCAGCATAGGTCAAATGGATAAAACAGTTCATAAAGTTATTGAGGAGAAGAATGTTTTAAAAAGCAGAATTGGCCAGATGGAAAAAGAGATGAGAAAGTTCTCTGAGGAAAACAAAACCTTCAGACAAAGAATTGAACTGAGGGAGGTTGCGGATTTTATGAGAAATCAGGACACAATATTTTAAAACCATAGAATGAAAAATTAGAAGAAAATGTGAAACATCTCATTGAGAATACAAATGATATGGAAAACAGATTTAGGAAAGATAATTTTAAAATTATTGGAATACATGAAAATCATGATCAGGAAAACAGCCTTGGCATCATTTTCAAAGAATTACTACAGGAAAATTGCCCTGATATCCTAGAAGCAGCGGGCAAAATAGAAATTGAGAGAATCCACCAATCTCCCTGAGAAAGAGATCCAAAAAAAACAAACAACCCCCAGGATTATTATAGCAAAGTTCCAGAACTCCAAGTAAAGAGAAAATATTACAAGCAGCCAGAAGGACACAAATCAACTATCATGGAGATTCAGTCAGGATCACATAGGACTTAGCAGCAACTACATTAAAAGCTTGTAGGGCTTGGGATATAATATTCCAGAAGGCAAAAGAGCTTAGAATGCAACCGAGAATCAACTACCCAGCAAAACTGAACTTTCTCTTCCAGGGAAAAAGATGTACTTTCAATGAACCAGGGGAATTTCAAATGTTCCTGTTGGAATGTCCAGAGCTGAACAGAAGGTTTGATATTCAAATATAGGACTCAGGCGAAGCATAGTGAGTGAAGGAGAAGAGGAAAATATGAGGGACTTAATGATGATGAACTACATGTGTTCCTGTATTAGAAAAATGATATTGATAATACTCATATGAACCTTCTCTTTTAACAGAGCAGGTAGAAGGAGCTTTTATAGATGGAGCACAGGAGAGAGCTGAATTTGAAGACATATTGTGGTGTAAAAATGGAGTCAATAGATAAAAGGGAAATGTAACGGGAGAAAGAAAAAGAAGAGGAGGAATAAGATAAGATATTTCCTATAATAAGATTTTTATTTATTACAATGAGCTATTGCAATGATATTGAAAGGGGAAAGGCAAGGGGGAATGAGGGAGTGTTCGTTCTCATCGTAGTTGGCTAGGAGAGGAAACAGCATATATACTCAATGGGGTATAGACATCTGGAGTAAGAAGGAGAGAAGGGGGACAGGGGGAAAGGGGGGATGTGAGTGATGGAGGAGGGGATGGACCATGGGGAAAGAGTAGTCAGATTAAACATTTTCATTTTTACATCTTGCAAGGGGCTGGGATTGGATAGTCTGTCCCAGACTATAGGCCCGGGTGGATGCTGGGCCTAAGGGGTGGTATGTGGGTTTGGGGCCTCTTGGCTCCAGGGATGGGGCCAACTACACTACAGCAGAGTCAGAGTGAAAGGAGAGAGAAAATAGAGTACATGGTAGTGGAGAAGTACAAATGGAGGGAGTTGCAATCAGCAATGGCAAAGATGGAAAAATATGAAATTAAATTTTGTGATGAACTTATCACAAAGAATGTGATCAATGCACAACAGAGCTGGTGTGTTGTAACACAGACTGGAACACAATTTTATTATTATTTTTGGTGGGGATTGCAGGGCAAATGGTGTTAGGTGGGCTACCTGGGGCCATACAGCTGGGTGATTATTGGGTGTTTGAGGCTGGATTTGAACCCAGGTACTCCTGGCCTAAGAGCCAGTGCCCTGTCCCCCACCTGGCCACCCCTACTATCATCATCATCATCATCATCATCATCATCATCATCATCATCATCATCATCATTATTGCTATTTTATTTTATTTTAGGGTTTTTTTTTTGGTTTTTAGGGGCAATGGCGTTGGGGTTACTCAGCTGGGTGATTTTTGGGGTGTCTGGGGCTAGATTGGGACTTGGGTGCTCCTGGCTCCAGGGCCGGTGCTTGGTCCAATGCACCACCTAGCCAGACTTACAATCATTATTATTATTTTTATTTTATTTTAATTTTAATTTTTTTCCTCCCCCCTTACTTTATCACCCATGCAGGTCTATATATTTAGGCTGGAGAAGGGGTTTTATGTTTACTCTTAAACAAGAATACTTTAGTAATGCATAAAAAAACTTACTTGTACCAAATAAGAATAAATAAATAAACACACACATACATATATAAATAACTAAATAAACAAACAAATAAACAAACAAAAAATAAAGAAATAAAAGAAAAATGAGTACCTAAGAGGAGAGAGCTAGGGGAAGGTAGAAGAAATAAAAGTGAGGATAAATAAAAGTCTGTTGGAAAATTAGGAATATTCATGGTCTAGGCCTGAAATATTAGTTAAAAGGAATTTTTGGTACCACAAACGTTACTGTTTTTGACAATTGATATAAGTTAATATGGTTGATAAGTTGAGAAGGATATTCAAATTTGTAGGAATGTGCAATCCAAAGAATTTAACTGAAAGTACTTAGAATCTCACCATAGAATCCATACTAGCATTTAATACTGAATTGGACAAGGCCCTCATTTCTACTCAATAAAGACCTTAATTTAATGACTACAAGAACAGGAATAGCTCATATTTATATTTTATAATATCTTCATTAAGACATGCACCTTTAAGATTGGATAATATCTGTATGGAACACAGAATTTGAGCAGTAAAAGAGAGTGACAGAATCATAGAGTCTAAAATCTGGATAGGGACTTAGTGTCCTGCTATTCCATCCAAACCTTAAATGGAATCTCTTCAAAAACATCAACGAAGGAGTCATCAATCTTCCATTTGGGTAATGTCACAGAGAAAAAAAAATCAATGTTCTACTGAGGCAGGGTCCTCCAACTCTCACATTATTTATGGAGTTTTTCCCTCTTTATATCAAACTAAAATCTGCCTGTCTTCATCTCCATTGTACTGAAGTGCTAAATAGAAAAAGTCCCATGCATTTCCCATAAAATTTGATCTTTAAATTATCTCCTTTAGATGATCTCCAGCTTATCAGGATATATGCTAGAATGTGACATCTAGAGATAGACATGACATTCCAAAGTTGGTTTAAGTAGGTTATAGCAGATCCATCACTTTCTCCTTCAGGACCATTATGTTCTACTTTTAAAATACAACTGAGCTCACATCAGCTTCACTGACTGCTCCAATGAAGAAACAGATCCCAATTAAATTTGTCATTCACTGGGATCTTTTTCACAAAATTCATAATTTACCTCAGCATTACAATTCTGTAAATGGGCAGTTGACTATTGACCACAAATATAAGAGTTTTATTCTTATTAATATTTATTTTATTAGACGCAGACCATCATTTTAGTCTATTGAGGGTTTTTGTATATCCCATTTGTCATCTAACATATTAGCTATGCTTAGTTTCATATAATCTGTGATTTCCAAATCCATGAAAAAAAACAGGCTTTAGAATTGTGAGATCTAGGCTTGAATTCTGCATTTTTCCAATATCCTGGCAAAATCTAGGATTGAATTAAGAATTTTGCAGAATCCTTTCTTCATTATTTTATCTTCTTTTCAAAATTCACATTTCTCAACTATGTCTGAACCATAGGTTTCAATCTTAAGGCTCTCAATTACTATTTTACCATATATTTTTCTTTTCATATTATCTCAGTTACAGCACTGCCATTTTTAAATGCACATATGATTCTGTCAAATACAATAATTTTAACATTTGACTAAATTGAAATATAATTGAGACAATAAGTATTTACAAACATATTGATGTATTTTATTTTTATTTCTGAACTGACCCAATATTTCTATAATTATGTTCAAATTGTGTGTGTGTATTTTATAGGTGTTCACTTTTATTTATGCAGTATAAGATGAAATTTATTTGTCAAATACTATAATAATAATAATACAAAAATCATATTTTGAAAAGTTTGTCAATGTTTTTTTTGAATCTATAAACTACAGAGAGAATTAGGGAAGACCAAAAAAGAGATAAAGAGCATTATTACATGGTATAAAAAGATAACCTTCAGGTGCAAACTGAGTGTGTACAATAATATAGTTCATGAATTCATCCATGATGCTGTCAGATTACCTACTTTTTTGATAGTTCTTCTGATCAAGAGAAATTCCTAAGATTTTCTCTTGAATTCACATATTGACTTCTCAATCTCTTCATGGCAGCTTTCATCTCTTTGTTTCTCAGGGTATAGATGGCAGGGTTTAATAGAGGTGTAAATACTGCATAAAATACAGCAAGAAATTTGTCCACTGAGGGAATGTTGAGTGGACAAAGATAAATGAAGATACAAGGTACAAAGAATATTACCACCACAATGATGTGGGCAGTACAAGTGGACAGTGCTTTATATATTCCCTCTGTAGAGTGATGGCGAACAGTGAATAGGATATAGGTATAAGAAATCAACAATAAGATGAAACAGGTTGAGGCAAGGAATCCACTATCAGCATTCACCAATATTCCTAGAATGTAAGTATCCGTGCAGGCAAGTTCAATCACCAGTGGAAGGTCACAGAAAAAGCTGTCTATCTCTCTAGGGCCACAGAAAGGCAGATCCACAATCAAAACCAATTGACTAATGGAGTGTATAAGCCCAATAACCCACGAGATAACTACAAAGCAAATGCACCTATGTTGGTTCATGATGATTGTATAGTGGAGGGGTTTGCATATGGCTACATAACGGTCATAGGCCATGATCACAAGCAATACCATCTCACCACCACCAGCAAAATGTACAAAGACAACCTGCCACATGCAGGTTTCAAAGGATATGGTCTTACGGTCCTTAAAAAAGTCTATGATTGCCTTGGGAATGGTGACTGAGGAAAGCCATAAATCCACAAAAGACAGATTGGCTAACAGGAAGTACATGGGAGAATGGAGACGGGAATCAGTGATAATTGTGGTCATAATAAGAATGTTACCTGAAACAGTTGCCAAATAAATCACAGAAAATAATAGGAAGAGACAGATCTGGAACTCCCTTGAATCAGTAAGTCCCAACAGGACAAATTCAGATACCACAGAGAAATTCACTCTATCCATTCCATAAGGCATGTATTCCAGTCTTCTAGAAAGAATGGGACAAGAAGTTATAAGACTGGAAAAGATACCTTAAGTGGAAATCTTTGGTTCCCAGAAAGATATTTTTCCACATATTAAATGTAAATGTGTCTTTATACGTGTGTGTGTGTGTGTGTATACACACAAACTCACAAATATATAAAATTTCAAAAATGTGTCTATTAACACCTAACTTTCTAAGATATAATCAATATTATGATTAAAAACACTATAAAATGAGATAAGTGGCTTTGATCACCTCTATTGTGTCCTGTGATTTAAACACTGTAATTTTAAGAGCACATCAAAAAGTAAGGTTAAATCAAACATCAGAGAATACATAAAGAACTTTAGGTGAATATATGCATTAGAAAAATTAAAAATGTGTTATTTTCTCCAAACGCTGACATTTATCTGGCTGATTTTTAAAAGGATTTCTCAGCTTAGTTATACCTGAAATGTTGCTATCCTGTTGAAGCATTTATAACAGAATTCTAAATAGCAATCAAAATGTTATGATTTATCATAAATCCTATTCAAACTCATAAACAAAATCAGACTGCCAGATTTGGAAGGAACTTCAAAAGCTTGTCCAAACTATAATTGAAGAGGAAACAGTTCAACAGTATCACCAAGGGAAATGGAGCTTTCACTTGAATATTACTAGTAAAGGAAAATCCTTTTCTACCAGTTGACTATTTACAATGTTAAAAATATTTCCTTGTATCAAAGATGTTTGTTTCCCTTTAACCTCCACCTTTTGCTCTTACCTGTTTGTCACTGAACTCAAATAGAGCAAGTCTTAATGTTCCAAAATTATGTTTCTTGTACTGTACCTGAAAAATGACAAAGTAATAGCTAACTTATTTCATTAATTGAATTCTAAAACATAATTAAAGCAGTATTTGTGATGATTGAGAACATTCAATCAATCCTTTAATGGATCAAACTATATCTTTAGCTTCCAAAGGTACTTGCAATCACCATAGGTATTTTGACATAGGTATTTGTCCCTAAGCATCTGTAAAGCAAGTTCGACCATATCTCAGCTTTTTAATCATGTCTACATCCACTGGTACCACAAAGCTTCCCTTTTTAAAGACTGATTTGACTCAAAAACATCAATTGAAAATTACAGATTTAGCCATGTTGCTAAAAATAGCATAACAATTACACTAACTTAACCAATTCCTTAGATTTCACTGATAGTTTAAATTGACCTTATATAAATTTAAATATTTTATTTAATTAGAGGGTAGATATATATTCTACACATCTCTTCTGTTTCCTTTTATCTTACATCTCCCTTTATCCTGCATTGCTGTGTTTTTCTGAGGTCAAGTTGACAAATCTGAGATCAGTTTCATTAATCTGAAGTAACAACTAGTATGATCATAACTCAGACTTGGATTTCAAAGAAGGATTGTTGATATTGTGATTTGAGAAGGATTTCCTTCGCATTAAGAAATCTAATTCAACAAAATAGATATATGATTTACATATAAAGGGTATTGTCTTCAGCAAATTTGGGAAGAATGGCATAGAGTAGTTCTTGAATTTATAAGTAATGGAAGAATTTATGACTAAAGAAGAGAATAAGAGCATTACAGACTCTAAAATGAATAATTTTGACTTCATTAACATTAAGGGTGCTTTTGCACAATCAAAATCAATGCTGGGACAGTTGAGTTAGATAGAGCACATGGCCTTGGAGTCAGGAGGAATGCATTCAAACCTGGCCTCAGACACTTAATAATTGCCTAGCTGCGTGACCTTAGCAATTCACTCTTAACTCCATTGCCTTAAATAAATAAAATTTAAAGAAATCAATGCAGACACAATTTAAAGGAAAGCAGAAAAACTTTACAATAACTTTCTCCACTAAAGACTGCATTTTAAAAAATATATTGGGAACTGAGTCAAATGTTTAATAACAAGTCATTCCTCAATAATAAATTGTCAATTTTATTCAGTACTTTTCAGATATCAAGGTTATCTATAGTCATATGAAAAGTCCTCCAAATAACTATGAAATGCAAATTAAAACAACTCTGAGGAACACCTCATACCTATAAGATTGGTTAATGACAAAAAGTAAACTGACAAATGTTGGAGGAGATATGGAAAAAGTGGGACACTAATTGCTATTGATTGAGTTATAAACTGATCTAACTATTACGGAGAGCAATTTACAACTAAGCCCAAAGGTCTATGAACTATACATACACTGTGACCTAGAAATCCTCCGTATGTGACAGTCTTCTAATGATCCTCAAGTGAGATTCCTGCTTCAAGAGATGAAAGAGTTCATGTCCACTTCAGACCACTGATGGAAAAGCTTGGGAAGACATGAAGGGAAAAAAATGTTCTAGATCATTTCTCTGTTCTAACTTGGTACACTAGAGACACCAGAGGGTTTCCCCTGTAGGTGCTATCTTGGACACTGTCTTAGTTGAGCTCAGTTCTCTTGCTCCAAGTAAGTAATCTCTTATCCTCTGTATTGTCTGATTTATATTTTCCTATTTTCTTCTCTGATTTCTGCATTGCAATGAACTGGATAAATAGGCTTCTTTGCTATTTGCTCTTTATGTTCATTGTGGAGTAGGGATTATGTGATGAAGCTTTGAATATAGAGTTTAGAGTCATCCTTCTCCCCAAAAATGACAAAGGTATCGAATATTAGGTGAAACCTGATCATATTACCTAGACTAATACTTTAAGGAGTAAATAGATACAATTCTATTCTGGTATACCCTCTCTCTCTCTCTCTCTGAGAAAAGCAAAACTGTGGGTTCCCATCATAATTCCCTTATTTGTCTCTTGACAGAATTGCAAATCTTCTTTGGAAGATTTTAGAAGATTTTTGGAAGACTTTGGGTCAAGGAAGGAAAAAAAACAAAAAAGACATTTATTCAGCTTCATTTGGAGCCAAATACAAGGACAGTGCTTGCCCTTTGTGGAACCACCTTTCCAAGTGGATCCCACACTCTTCTCTACATAGTTTAACTACATATTTAAAAAGAAATGCCCATGATTTGGACCTTGTAGATAACATCTAAGAGAAAATATTATATAATGTTTATTCATTATGAAAGAATTTACATGTAATATATAGATATAAAGATTGGTTTTTTTGGTTGGGTGCTTTTGGAAAAGTAGAATTGAAATTACAAAATTTTAGAATTGAAAGGAGACTTGTTGTTTAGTCATTTTCAAATGTGACCCTATATTTTGACTCCTTTTGATTTTTCTTAGCAAGGATACTGGAGTGATTTTCCATTCCTTCTCCAGTTGTTTTTACTGATTAGGAAACTAAAGCAAACATAGTTCAGTGACTTGCCTAGGATCATACAGCTAACGTAAAATTTTTCTAAGACCAAATTTGAACTCTGGAAGATGAGTCTTCCTGACTTTAGGTTCAGCACTCTATGCATTGTGCCAAATGATTACTTGAAAGGAGTATTAATCATTATTCCCTGAACCCCTATCTGGTAATCTTTCACATGATCATATTGTGCTAATGGAATCATATTATTCTCATTCGCAGTGTGCAAGAGTTTCACAGGGAAAGGTTGAAATTAAATGTGGATTAATCATAAAAATAATTTTATAATCAAATTAATACAAATTATGTTTGAGAGGAGTAATGTTTCACTTAAAATACTATTTAGGCTCTTCGATTAATAGAGCACAGTAGAAAGAAGTAATGGAGCCAAATCTGTAATAAAAAGACCCACAATGGTATAGAATCACCATGTTTCTCTGTTCATCCCTCTGGCCTCCCCGCCTCAAAATGAAAAAGTTTTTAAATTACCTTAAGAAGGAGAGATGCTTATTCAGTCAATACAAATATTGTCACATTATCAAGTTGTCCTTTAATCGAAATTATTTAGTTTTATTCTTTCCTGCTTTCTGAAATGCTTCAAAAATCCTATGTATAATTGAAAAAGTTAAATCTTAAGGAAAATCACATGAAGTCTTATTTTTCTAGCTACTTTTAATAGTTTGATAAGGCAACATCAAAACTAATCAGGAAATGTCACAAATCAAATTGGATGTAATTATAAAAATAAATCTGAATGACCTAAAAACCAAAGTTACAAATAGGAAACAAAAGCAATCAATATTTTATTGATGGAAAACCTATTAAATATAAAAAGATATAATTAGATAAACATCAAGAGGTTAATTTTAAATATATGATGTGTTAGCATTTCCAAAAATGTAAGACTGAAATTCATTTCCCAATAGATCGTTTGTTAAAGGCTATAAATTGTAAGGTCGGAAAAGTTTTGCAAACTATTAATAATTAAATTAAAAATGTTATAAATCACTAATAACAACCAAAATGCATCAAAAAATTAAGGTAAAAGTGTTTCTGAGCATTCAGTCATTGGAATGGATACCAAAAAACCTGGAAAGATTCCATTTTAGAGGCTCTTTAGGAATACATTATAATGGTTTCCTGGTATACTGTTGAGATGTTTATAAATTGTACACAACATTCTGGAACCTTATTTGGAATTTTAGAATTATGAAGAAAAACAAATATGTCCATATCTATTGATGCAAAAATTTTACTAATAGATAGATATATGAAAAAAGTAAGGGGGCAAAAAAAGAAAAATGAAGAAATCAAATCTTTATTTAAACTTTCGTATATAAAATATTTAGCTTGGCAAAGTACTGGCACTAAAATGGCAGTTCATTAAGTGGAAAATTCTTAAACATTATGGATAGAATACTAGAGTACTTTAGAAAATGAGAGATAGGGATTCAAAGATAAATGGAAAGATTTATCTACTGATGCAGAGCAAAGTAAGCAAAGACATAAAAACAACATTCACAAGAACTGTAAAGTAAAAAAAGAAGATAACAAGAAAGGAAATGTAATCTTGCAAATATTTCATGTATGAAAAAGATGAGAATATATATCTCCCTCATTCCATCCAGGGTAGACTGAAGGAAGTGAAATGTGGAAAATAGTGGTAGTTTATGAATTAGCTTTACACAATTATTTTTTAAAAATCTTCATTCCATGGGAAGCCTTTCTAGATGAATAAGAAGGAGTGACATATCAGTACATGAATTCAATATGCAAAAATAATATTTAAAAACTGCATATTTATCAAATTTCTAAAAATTGCAAAAATCTGTAAAATGCAACAGTGAGGGAATAGTGGAACAATTATTAATAACCTATGATGATGAAATTTCAAAATAATTAAATCATTCTGCAGATCAATTTTAAGATACTCAGCAAGCAACCATTTTTCCACAATGTTAATAATATTCTGAGATTTTCATCTAATTAAAAAAAGAGTTTTCTGTCTAAATTGACATTATCTGTTATTACAAAAAAAGAAGGTAATTGTGAGGAAAATTAATGTCAGTAGCCACAGTAATTAAATAAATTTTGGCACATTCATGACCTAGAATTCAACAATACAATTAAAAAAAAAAACTCTATGAAATAACACAATGAGAAAGGCAGAACCAGAAGAAGGAAAGATATAATCATTAAAATTCTATAAGAAGAGGTTTGGACAAAAACAAGGAAAATAAATAAACTTTATGGGAATGATTTTAAAAAATGATAATTTTTCCTTTCCTAAAAACATTTTTTCCTTTAAATGAAAATAAAGCAAATCTAATTAGATTTATTGGCATTTTATATTGAATGAATCACATATATATTTGGAGAAAATAAGTTTTGAATAATATTTGTCAAGCTTTTGCTGTTTTTTTCTAATGATGTCTAAATATAGATATTATAAATAATTCAAATTTATTCCTTTTAAATATTCCTAAAATTCTGGTTTACAAAACCTAACAATATTTTTAGCCCTTTAGTTTATTTTTTTCTATATTTGAAAGGAATAGTATTACATTTTCTTTTAAAAATTATTTAATTCAGAATTTTTTTTTGTCTTATCTGACTTTCCTTGTCCTCATTAGTCTAACTAATTGCAAATTTTCTGTCTGTATTCACACTTATAAGATTTTAAAAAAATTAACAAGAAGAGACACAAGAAATGCTTGGGGTAAAAATTTGTTTTGCTTTAACAATTTATTAATTTTTTTAAAAAACTTGAAAAACATTTTAATACAGCAGCTACCAGGTAATGAGAACTTCATACAAGTTTAGTAAACTAGAAAGACCACTGGTTGCCAATTCAGCATATTAGAGAATTCCAACTTTGCCACAAACTGTGAATTTTGACAAAGTACTTATGCTCTACGAGACTGATCTCCTCAGATCCTGGAGCCAGAATGAAGTAGGGAATTTAGGTCAGGAGTTGCATTTAGGACTAAGACTAAAAGCTACCTCTGTCTTTCCTAGCTAACTCATAAGCTGTATCTCAATGTCTCAGGGTTCCAATTTCCCTATTTTACATTTTGATAAGAAAACCTTCATTATTTACCCCCCTCCCCCGCCAAAAGCTTATTGGGAGAAGAAAAAGGACTTTACTAACCTTAATTCTTTGCATAGAGATGTTATTAGAATATTTAAAATGAATAAAAAAAAACTTGGGCAAAATGATCTCTATGATCTCTTTTGATTCTTCAACATACAGACTCTACTCTATGTTGCTTGACCAACACTCTCATTTATCCATATTTCTCTGGATATAAGAAAATAGATGGGTGGCTAGATGGCATAGTGGATAGAACATTGGCCCTGGAATCAGAACCTGAGTTCAAATGTGACCTTTTTGACTTTGGACAAGTCACTTAACCCAATTGCCTTAGATTAAAAAAATTAAACAAAAAGAAAATAGAAATGGGGGCTGCTAGGCAGAGTAGGGGATAGAGAACCAACCCTGGAGTTCGGAGGACCAGAGCTCAAATTGAGCTTCAGGTACTACTTACTTAGCTAAGTGACTTGGGAATGATACTTAACCTCATTGTTTTGCAAAAACAAAAACAAAAGAAAATAAAATAGAAACAGACGAGAAAAAGATTCCTGATTTTAAGGAACCTAAAAAAAAACACCCCTTCATCTCTTTCACTGCTTCCTTAGGAAAGGAATTATTCATTTTTAAAAAACCCTTTAGGAGTGACTGATATAATAATTAACTGGGAAAGATAATGATTAAATAACATTGAACCAGGAGTGTGCTGGCAAATATATCTCAAAGTTTTCCAAATAAATTATACATATGCATGCACACAAAAATACAAATACAAATAAATGTGTGCATTCCTACATACATATATACATACATATGCTTAATGTGTATTGTTAGGTCTTAGAATTAACAACACAATAAATCAAGGCCTATTTTGATGAATTTTTGATATCTAAGGTGTAACCCCTCACCCTAAAAGTTTAGCCAAAAAGTAAAATGTAGTAGTAGACTCTCAGAAGCCATTAGAGTAGATTTCAGCACAACCCTGCAAAAGGATCTCTTGTCAAAGTAGAATTAAGGTAGGTTCCAATCAATTAATGTCTATCAATGAACTATCAAATGTAATCTCAAATATATCATTTAATCATTCCAAGAAAAACTTTCCACCCTCCCAAAAGGAATTACAGCTTTTGAAAGCAACAAAGGAAAGATAACAAAGAAAAGTAGAATAGATCCTAGACTCTATATTTCTCTTGATTTACAGATTCAAGCACAATTCTTCCTTTTATTTTTTTTAAAGCCGATTCTCTGTTTGGTAAATAGCCAATGCTTTTCACTCTTCCCTTAACTTCCTTTCCTTTTTGTCCTTGTTTTTCTGTCAGATCACATTCTTTTGGCCATCTAATTCTCTACTTCGATAAGGATCACCAAACATTTGAGAGTTAGAAGCCTCTGACATGCAGTATAAATCAAAAACACAGCAAGATACCTTTTGGACTCTAAAGAAGTAAAAGACAAAAACTTTAGAATGTCATAAATGAAGAGAAGGCTTTATTCCCAAGGCTGAAATAGGAAAAGAAACATATCAGGAATGGTAGAAAGACTCAGAATAAAGGCAAGTACACGGTATATACATATATGTATATACATATATGTATATAAATGTATATGTGTGCACGTATATATATATATGTATATGTGTCCATGTGCATATATATATATATATATGTATATGCATGTGTACACATATAGCTACAAGTAGCAATATTCTTAACTTGTTTAATGAATTTGAGAAGGTCAAAAGATAAAGTAGATGGTTTACCATACACATGAGTTCTCCAGGACAAAAAAATTCTTAGGTAATGGCAGATTCTCTTCTCCCTATTTGGATATGACAAAAGAAGCAATAAAAGGGCTATATGCATGCTAAGTGGAGACTGAGATTCATGTAAGATGATCACTATCTCTCTGACATATATTCAGTGCAGGAGGAAGTATAGACCAGATTAATGAAGAAGCATCACATGCTATGTTCCTATGGGACCTCTTAGTGAACTGAGTCTTCCTAAACTCAGAGCACCATCTAGCACTGTACTTCTTTTTAAATTTAAATAAAAAACAACTCAATCCAGCAAGGAAATCCCCAAGTAAGCAATATTTTTAAAGCTCCTGACCATCAGCTATGGGACTAAATGAAATATCAATTTTTGTAATATATGCCTAGAACACACACCTTCCATATTACCATCTGTTGAAAACTATATATTCTGTCAATAGCTGACGTCTTCCTTATTGCACTCAGCTGCAAGTAAGTTTCCACCCATAAGATTCTTTATAATATATTATCTGATTCTGTTTCACTTTATCCTGCTCTGCTTTTTGTAGCATTTAATTGTGTGTACAGTATATAGCTTGCTTTCTTCTACATCTCTAATATATTGCAAGTGCATGTACAGTAGGGACTGCTTTAGTTTTAATCATTACAAGCCAAGAATATAAAAACAATACGTCAATAATTTTTTATTGACTTTGCTATGATACTGAGTTGATTTCATTAGTGATTTTTAATTCTAACTCAGTAACATAGACAGATCTATATAGCATTAAAAATGGAAATAAATGAATGGCTAAAAGCTTGTAGGGATGGGCACCTAGGTAGTGCAGTGGATAGAGCACCAGCCCTGGAGTCAGGAGGACTAAAGTTCAAGTCTGACCTCAGACACTTAATAATTGCCTAGCTGTGTAGCCTTGGGCAAGTTATTTTTGAGCCCATGGCCTCAAATATTAAAATTAAAGAAAGTTTTTATGGAGCATTTACTACATGAAAAGCCTTATGAAAATGGCTGGGGTTACAATTAGAATGTAAGATAGTTCTTGCTCTAAAAAGGACTTTACATTCTTAAATGGGAAACAACAACTCCAAATCAAATGGAAAAATTTCTTGACCCTTTAGAAACAGTGGCAAAACAGAGTGCAATGCCTTTTCTTTACTATCATTTCTGACTGATAAAGTCATATCATTTTGTGATGTTGAAACAGTGACAAAGACTTAGATAGAATGAACATTCTTTTCTGGCACTTTAGTTGCTATAGATGTAGTAGAGTCTGAAGAACAAGTTATTA
This sequence comes from Macrotis lagotis, assembly GCF_037893015.1. Classification (NCBI taxonomy): domain Eukaryota; kingdom Metazoa; phylum Chordata; class Mammalia; order Peramelemorphia; family Peramelidae; genus Macrotis; species Macrotis lagotis. Next base: position 189,550,155 of record NC_133661.1, on the reverse strand, counting down.
AGCTGCATCTCAATAATGTTTGTTTTTCCAAAACATTGTTTGGAAAGCATTTCTGTTTAAGCCAAAGGCTCTTGAATACAGGACTGTCCTCATCAATATTTAGGACAGATGGTGATAAAGGTGTTAGTGGTAGTTTCATTTACTTGGCACATTACATTTTCTTTAAAACCCTCAGGGAACCTTGCTGTTTCAGTTAAGTTAGTTAGCCCATAGACTACAGTTAGGTGGCAAAGATTCATTTTGTATTGAAACTGTGACCCTGAATGATAACTTCAACTGATTGTGCTGGAAATAGGACCTGTGGTCACAGGATGCTACTGCTTCAAGGATTCTTGTTGCCTGTATTTGAGTGACAGTTGATCAACTGTATTTTTGTGAGGATAAGAAAAATAGCTCTGTTTTCCACAATGATTTATTCCCTCAATCATGACCACAAAGTTTTGAAAGGAAGCAAGAACATTTAGTCACCCTGTGAGACATTATTATTCCAAAAGATCTTTGGTTCAGGGTCCTAGGCTACTCTCTATACATATTTTATCTGAGGTGAGATTAAAATGATAAGATTAGAAAGCTATGGTAGTGTCAGGTTGTGAAGAGCCTTGAATGTTTTATCAAAGAATTTGAGCTTTATTTTGAAACTGTAGGATGCCACTGTATATTTCCAAGTAGATAAATGACATTACAAGATTGAGAGATAAGAAAAACTTTTAATAGTGGCATAACTAAAAAAATATAAGGGGAAGAATGTCAAATAAGGAGGATTTTGTAGGAGGTTATTAAAATTTGTCAAGTTGCAAAGGCTTGTACTCAGATGGCAGTAGTTGTAAACAAAATTTTAAGATAAGATTCAGCAAATGACTGAATGAGGAGGGAAAAAATGTAGATAACCAAAAGTAAAAAAAATGACTTAAAGATCATCCCCAAACTCAAAGAATGAAGGAAAATTCTGAGTCATATGAACAAGAAAAGGGAGGACTAGACAATTTTTCTGATTATCATTTCCTCCTAAACCTCTTCAAAAGAGAAATTATTGACACCATAGATAAGGTTACTTAAGCTATATCCATGAATACCCCAAAGAAGGATAAAAACAATGAACTGACATGTATTAATTCTGAGCTCAGTTAACACCTTCCCAACCTCACTACCAGCAATGAAGCAGTGAGGCTATACTAGCAAACCTAAGGAAAAACATCAGCTTAAAATAAAATCACACAGATAAGCTCACCCAACATTCCTCCCAACTTTAAAATAGCACCTCAAATCAAATTTTAGAATGGCAGAGTCAATAAAAGGTAAGAGTGAGATATTCTTCCAGTCTAAAACAAGAAAGGGAAATATAGAGATATGTGAATCTGGAATAAGAAATTGGCATGGATGAAACACTTTCATTGAGATTAAGAGATGAGGACAGAAGCAGCATCTGTAGTTTTGGGAGCTCTCAAGTCACTGATGTTAAGAGTATCTGTAAACTTGTCAGAAAGGCAACAATTAAGAATTTAAACAAAGATGCAGGATATAAAGTAAACCAACAAAAATTAACAGCATTTCTATATATTATGAATGGAACCCAGCAAGAATAGGTAGAAGAGAAATTCCAAATAAAATTATGGGAAAGAGTACTTGGAATCCTACTTGCCAAAAGTCTCCCTTTTGGAACACAATCACAAAAATAATTTTCTCACAAATAAATACAGATCTAAACAATTAAAGAAATTCTAATTTTTCATGGTTAGATTGAGCCAATATAAGAAAAATGATCATTCTTCAACTAAATTCACTCATTTAGTGCCATACCATGCTACTAAAGAATTAGATTATAAAGCTAGAAATTATAAGAAGAAAAGTTTTGTGAAAGGAAAAAAAAGATAAGATTTTCAAGGCAATCAAATTAAAACATGTTAAGGAAAGAAAAACAGCAATTCTAAATTTCAAACTATATTATAAAGAGGTAATCATCAAAATTATCTAATATTGGTTAAGAAATAGATTGTTGGATGAGTGGAATAAATTAAGCATGCAAACCACAATAGTAAATGACCATTGTAACCTAATGTTTGGTGACCACAAAGAACCAAGCTTTTGTGAATAGAATTAGCTATTTAACAAAAATCCCTGAGAAAACTTGAGAAGAGTTTGGCATAAGCTAGGCTTATACCTACATTTCACACCATATTCTGAGATCAGGTAAAAAAATGCAAATTATTTAGATAGAAATATTAATTTGTAAATTAATGTGGCATAGATAAATGCACATTTTAAAATAATTTTTCAATTAAATATCGACATTATCTTTTATTTCTATATCTCTCTTACCCTTCAAGATCTATTTCTTTTTTAGAAGGCATGAGTATTAATTTATTGGGTTAGTAAGATCTCGTTTGTCACTCTTTTTACATTATTTTTCTAATGGCATGTAAGGATAGTTTTCAGTGTTAATTTGTTGTAAGATTTTGTGTTTTACATTTTTCTCATACCACCATTTCCACATCCATCACCATGATAGTGAATAATCTGATCTAAGTGTTACATACAGAGTCATGTTGGACATATTTCTATATTAGTCTTGCTGTGAATGGAGAATCAGAACAAAAAAAGCTTGAGAAAAAAATGATACAACAATTTTAAAAATTGAAAATGGTAGGCATTGATCTGCATTCAGACTCCAAAGTTTTCACTGCATGTGCACAGAATTTTCCATCATAAGTCTTTTAGAATTTTCTTTAACCAAGATATTGCTGGGAAGATCTAAGCCTATCATACTTGACCATCACACATTATTTCTATTAATGTAGACAATATTCTCCTGGTGGTTCTACCCACTTCACTCAACATCAGTTGATGTAATTGTTCTCCAGGTTTTTCTGAAATTCACTTGCTCATGATTTCTTATAGAATATAGCATTACAGGGGCCTCTAGGTGGTGCAGTGGATAGAGCAGCAGCCCTGGAGTCAGGAGGACCTGAGTTCAAATCTAGCCCCAGACACTTAATAATTACCTAGCTATGTGTCCTTGGGCAAGCCACTTAACCCTGATGCCTTGCAAAAGAAAAATTAAACTTTGGGGGCAGCTAGGTGGCACTGTGAATAGAGCACTGGCCTTGGAGTCAGGATTCAAATCCGATCTCAGACACTCAATAATTACCTAGCTATGTGTCCTTGGGCAAGCCACTTAATCCCATTGCCTTGAAAAATATAAAAAAAGAATTCAACAATGCATCACAACCATATAACACTATTATTCAAGTCACTTCCCATTTGATGGGCATCCCCTCAATTTCCAATTCTTTCCCACTGAAAGAAAGGGCTGTTATAAATATATGTGTACATATGGATCGTTGCCCCTTTTCTTATGTTCTCTTTGAGAAATATACCTAGTAGTGGTACTATATATATAGTTCTTAAGAGCTTTTGGCATAATTCCAAATTACTGTTCAGATCAGTGCACAACTACACTATCAGTGCATAAGTGTTCCAGTTTTCTCACATGCACTCCAACATTTATCATTTAACTTACTATCATATTTGATATGTCTGAGGTAGCAACTAAGAGTTCTTTTAATTTGCATTTTTATAATCAATAATGATTTAGAGCTGGAGAATGTACATGTTAAATAATAGATAAGGGAAGAATTTATGAACAAACAAAAAATAAGAAAGTTTAATAGAATATAAACTGGATAATTTTAAGTGCATAAATTAAAAAGCGATTGTCCAAACAAAACTAATGCAGTCTAAATGTAAAGGAAAACAGGAACCTACCAGGTATATTTCCATCAGATTTCTCTGATGAAGGTTTGATTTCACAAAAATTTAAGGAGTTGAAATAAATTTGTAAAGATAATACTCATTCCTCAGTTGATAAACAGTCAAAGTAAACAAATTTTCAAAAAAATCAAAGATTCCAGTCATTCAAAAAGAAATGCTCTAAGTCTCTACTCATTATAGAAAGGCAATATAAAGTAACTCTGAAGTATAACTTCAGATTTAACAGTTTGTCTAACATAACAGTAAAGGAAAAAGATAAATTCTGGGCGAAGGATTTGGGAAAATTCAAATAGTGAAGTGCTCTAGGTGGAGTTATGACCTAGCCAAACTATTGTGGAGAAGAATTTGAAACAAAGTCCAAAGAGTTTAAAAACTCAGTATGCCCTTTGACCCTGCAATGACAATTCTAAGTTTGTATTTCAGAGACAAAAGAAAGCAGAAAAGAATCTAAAATATTTATAGGAGCTTCTTTTGTGGTGGGAAAGAATGGGAAATAGAGCTTATGTCCAACATTAGAGAAATGATTGACCAAATTGTTGTATATAGTTGTGATGGAATACTATTGTGCTACAAGAAGTGATGAGCAGAATAGATTCAGAGAAACCCTAGAACAATTACATGAACACATGCCAAGTAGAGTCAAGAAGGCTAGGAAAACATTATACAAAGTAATAAAGTTGATCAACCATTAAAGATGTAGCTATCCTGATGAGTTATCTAATTCATGGGATAAAGCAGTAGAGAGGTAGTGTTACGGAGTTGGAGTTGCAGTTGCATATATGGTGTTCATAATAGATGTGAGTGCTAGAGACATACATTAAGAACTCATGTCCCTAAAAATGACAGTTGAAATACTAAGATTAAATGATTTATCAAGTTATAGAATTTAAAATAAAAGTATGGAGGAACTAAGGGTAAATAACTGAGGAATACCTCTATTATGAAGTCAAGAATATTACACCTCTTCAAAAGAACAATTGAGAGAGCAGTGATACATGCATAATTATAAGGAATTGAAGGATAATATTATTATGTATAAGTAGAGTACTTTTAACTTTTTAAAATAGTTTTATTATTTCTTCCTTACCTTACATGATCAAAGCTATCTCCTTACCTTACATGATCAAAGCTATCCCATACATCTCTCTTCCTCCCAAAGTCTCTCTGGCTGTTATGAACAAATATGAAATGAAATAAAATTAAAACACTCCAAAAAAGTTTCTAATTCATTCCCCTAAGTCCATATCCTCAAGACTCTGTTAGATCATGAATACAAAGTGAGATGTTATCTGAAAATTATATATAATCTAACTACAGCACATTAAAGATAACTGAGTTTGGAGAGGTTTAGTTGCCTAGTCACACAAGAAATACAAACCAGGGACAAATTTGATCCTGTGTCTTCTAACTTCAAACCTCTGCTCCTACACAGGAGATAAAATGTCACTTCCAAACCATGTACAGGAAATTCAACTCCCACATTTTGAAATCAAGAGGGTTCCAATATAAATAAAATTCGAAGGTGATCACATTCTTGTGGGGAGGAGGAAAATCCTTTATGCAATCATTGTAAAGAAGAGGTTGAATTTTGGCCAAATATACACCACTTAAAGTAGATGTGGAGTTGACTGAACTACAATTTTCTGACAGTCTTTAATCCTGTCTTAAATAACATTTTTATCAATGATTTCTCTAAAACTAGGCTTATCCACTAAAAAGAGGATACACTTTGGGAACACTTCTGTTGTACTGTAGAGAATCAGGACCTGGAAAAAGCAGAAAATTGTGCAAAATTAGCATGTAATTTGTTAAAGATAAATGCACAAACAAATAGTCATTTCCTTGAGAATTATTGATTTTTAATGATCTGAACAGATTGATAATGAAGGTGATGTGTCTTAATAGTAGCATATGCAAAAAATATTTTTTTAATTTCAGTTAGCTACAAATTAACACATTGACAGTTTGTTATAGTTGTCAAATTAGGTAATGAGATATTTAAAGGCATTTTCAGTCTGCTGACAAGAAAAGAAGTATATACTAAAAAACATTGAATTTCTGTTGTTCTGACCATACCTCAAATACATTATGAAGGTGATATTTTAAGAAAATTATTGGTTGGGGTGGCGTAGTGGCGTAGTGGATAAAGCACTGGCCTTGGAGTCCGGAGGACCTGAGTTCAAAAGACAGCCTCAGACACTTAATAATTACCTAGCTGTGTGGCCTTGGGCAAGCCACTTAACCCCATTTGCCTTGCAAAAAACCTTAAAAAAAAAGAAGATTATTGGTAATGAGGATCATTTTCATAGAAAGATGAGTGGTAGTATAGCATGAAAACTAACAAATATGAATTGGAATCATTTGGTAAGGAGTATTCAAATCATTTCAAATGATGAACAGTCAAAATGGTAAAATGTCTAGTCGAAAGGACAGATATGACAGAGGAAGAAAAAATAGTTGTCTAAAGGGCCGTCATGGGGAAGATCTTTTTGAATTATATATGTTACTCCAGAGGGCAGAACATTTACAAGTTACTATGGACAGAGTCAAATTTTAACTAAAAATCAATGGATTATACTATTAGATATGGATCTTGATTATGGTATCACCCTCAATATTCAAAGATTTATTTTAAAATTATCAGAAGAGAAGAGTTCACAATTTATTTGGTTTCATTCCTACATTTTTAGATGTGCCCTTTTTCTACCCATTATAATACATTCATATATTTATTTGATTTTATTGATGTAAAGTGCCCAAAGTGAGTTAAATATTTTCTGACATTTAGAGCTGCCCAGTAATAACAGATGCTTTCTTTTGAAGTCAGAAATTTCCCTTCATTGTAAATTTTTCATCCAGAATTGGTTAATTTATGATACTAATAAATATATTTTATCAGATTCTATTTATAATACAAGTGATTATTGTTGCTTTAAGTATGATTGAAAGGAAAAAAAAGAAATTTGTAACATTTCACAAAAATTCTATCATTGCAAAGTAAAAATGGTATTGAAATACTCAGAACAGAGTGGGTGTTAAGGAATATAGTACAAATTTGATTGTAATAGGTCAAAAAGGACAATTTTTCATTTTTGTGTTTAATTGTATTCTTTTGTTATGCAATCTGAAGCATAAATCTTCTGAAGAGAAATTAATTGGGAAAAGACTTGTTTAGAGAAAGAGGAGATATTTTATGACCAACTATTTCAGAATTAGAGAGGATTTTAAAGATTAACAAAGGATTACAGTTAGAATCATTAAAACTTATATCTTCTTAGCCAACAGTGATACAACTCCAAAATGTGATAATTAAATGTACTGAAGAAAAAGATTCATGTCCCTTTTATATAGTTTCTTCAAGAGAAAATAACATCTTGTGACATAAAGAAATCCAACTGTAGAAGATAGAATCAGTGCCTCGCTGACTTCCAAAAAAGTTCCTGAATTTGCAGAAAAACTTGTAAGTCAAATAAAAAGTATTATTTATTTTCATTAAAATATACTTTCTCATGAAGATCTTAATAATTGACCCAAAGGTCTTAATGCAGTTATATGTTTTGCTTTAAGTTCAACTTAAAACTCAATAATATAGCTGTGTGATGTTGAGCAAGTCACTTAACCCCACTGTGCTGCAAAACCCTAAAAAAACTTAATAGGACTTTATGGAGATCCTGTACATTAAGCAAGCAAGAAATATATATATATATATATGTATATATACACACACACACATAAAGGTTTACCACAATAACTTTTTTTTAGCTCTAGGATGGAAAATAATTAAAATATTTATTTGAACCATTGTAAAAGTATCAGCAATATGTTTTGGCATTCTGAGATAGTCTGAAAATCATCCTGAGGACAATTTTACCAGTACATTTTATCAAGGGAATTCCAGGTTTAAAGAACTAATGTTGACTTCCATAAGTTATAAGGTGGACAGAATGAAATTAAAACATATTCTTCACTAGTAAATTAGAATTTTAGAACTGTTTTCAAAATTCACAAACTGGCTACTTAGTCTCTTGACTGCCACCCTCATAACTTTGTTTCTGAATGCATGAATAAAAGGATTTAAGACAGGAGTAATAATGAAATCAAGAATTGCAAGAAATTTATCCACTGGCATTTAGGGAATGTCCTTACATAAACGAAGATGCATGGATCAAAAGAGTACCATCACACTAATGTGGGCTGACAGAGTAGAGAAAGCCTTGGACAATACATTAGATGAGTCTTTTTGAACAGTGACCAAAATGTTAATGTAGGAGGTGAACATAAGGAACATAGTGCCAATGGAGATGAAACCACTGTTAGGAGTGACAATGAACTCCAGCTTATAAGTGTCTATACAAGTCAATTTGATGAAGCAAGGAAGGTCACAATAAATACTATCAACTTTATTAGGACCACAAAAATGCAGATTTACCACAAAAGTCAACTGGATGAGAGAGCATATAAGACCAATAGCCAAGTAGATATGTGGAAAAAAATGCATAGTCTTGGATTCATAAAAGTCAGATAGTGGAGAGGTTTACAAATGGCAATATATCTGTCCAAGGCCACAGTAACAAGTAACACTCTCTCAGTTCCTCCCATTAATTGAATAAAGAAAATCTGTTTGATACAACATTGAAATGATATGGCTTTATGTTCATAGAAAAGGTCATACGTTATCTTGGGATCAACAACTGTTGAGAGACATGTCAATAAAGGATAGACTAGTCAATAGAAAATACATAGAAGACTGTAACTGAGGATCATAAGTCACTTTGAATACAATGAGGAGGTTTCCCAAAACAATGGCAACACAGAAGATGGAGGAGAAAACCAAAAGGAGTCATTGCATTGTCCAAGAACTAAAGATTCCCATGAATACAAACTCTAACACCATTGAGTTATTCAGTTCTTTCATCAGACTGACTATGTTGATACCTAGAAGGAAGAAAATGAGAAAGAAATTAGAACAGTTGCATTACCAAAAAAGTGTTTTATATTAAAATGTCAATCCTCCATTTAGTATATGAAGTTGAGTAAACAGAAACAAGATGATCGAATAATAGGAAAAAATATGGTGAGATTCCCCTAGGCTTATCCAAACTGATTTAGAAAAGGCACTAATTGAATCCTCGTGTGATAAATGCAATTAAAAGTCACAGTGAATTATTTTTTATTAAGGCTGGCAGAGGGAGTCTGAACTATTTGGACAATAGCTATGTTAGACAGGAATGATGAACATAGAAAACATCAAATAACTTTTACATTGGAGGAAGAAGAGGTCTCTGATCCATACTGATAGTGCACCACTCAATTCCAGGTTCCAAATCTAAAGGAAAATGAGGAAGAAACTTACAACTGGGAGTGGAATTAGTTCCTTGGCAAAGAGCTCTTGATGATATAATGACTAAGAGAGAAACAATTACAAAAGCAAGTAGCAGGATGACAACAAATTCTCAGTTTCATCAACTTGCCCAGACTGCAGAACAAATACCAAGAATAGAATACCAAAACAAAAAATGATCTACAATTTTTTCAGTCCAAAACAATGGATTTTTCAGTTAACCGATGGGGACTAAATCTATAAGTAGGTTATAGTCAGACCAAAACCCAGTTCGTAAACTTGCAGAGGTCAAACTAGGGTGCAGCCATCAGACTTTACTATGGGTGAGACCACATTGGGAAAACCTAATATGTTCAGGTGCCCAGGCTGAGCTACCCCTGAGATCTTGAAACAATTATCAGTGTCCCTAGAAGACAGCAATAAGACCAACCCAGGCTTCCATTCTAAAGATCCAAGAGTCAAATCCTAAAATCCAATCTGAAGTTAGGAAATGGGACAGAAGAGTAAACAAAGGAGAAAAAAATCCAACCTTAGAAAGATGTTTTAGTAATAGAGAAACTCAAGAAATAAATGCAGATGTCAATGAAACGAAAATATCTATGACCAAAGTCTCAAACACACACACACACACACACACACACACACACATACATACATACATACACATGCAGGCATGCACAGAGAGTAGCTTGGGTACAACTTCAGGTAGAATTCCTGGAAGTGATGAAGAATGAGTTTTTGAAAGATTTAAAAATATTTTTATTGATGAAGTGAGAAATACAAAGAAAAATGTATAAAAAAATAAGAGTTATAGAAGAATGTTAAGGAAATTAACAGCTGGAGTTATAAACCTTGTCTTAATAACAAACTCAAGGGGATGAAATAGAAGTCAACAAGGAATTTTAAATTGGAAAGATTGGAAAAAAAGAAAATATAAGATATAGCAATAAGAAGTGCCCCAGAAAAAAGATTGAGCAGAAAATTCTTGAGTCATTGGATTATTTTAATGTTATAAAAAGAGCCTCAAAATCAAATTTCAAAAAATATTCTAAAAACATGTACATATCTCTTGGGACCAGAAAAGAAGTGGAAATAGAAAGAGTCTACTGGTTATATCTAGAAAGAAACCACAAATTTCCATGAACATTATTGTCAAAATCTAAAATTTCCATGTCAAAGGAAAAATAAAACAAGTTTCCAGAAACAGGCCACAAATAGGATCACACATTATTTAGCAGCCAACACATAGAAAAGGAAAGGTTTGAATATAATATTTCAGACAACAAACAAGTAAGAAAGACTTACTGAGGAAAAATTAGTATAATGATACTACAAAAGAAAAATGGATCTTTAAAGAAATCTCAATTTCTAAACATTCCTGATAAAAGGCAAATAGAATTCATGAAATATGAATAAACAATGAAAGAAGACTAAACAATGATAAACTGCTTAAATGTTAAAAATTACTATTCCATCTTAATTTATTATCCTTAAAGTTCATAGAGGGACTCTAAATAGAAAAGGTCTCAGAGTAATTCTGTTTTCTTAATGAACTTAAGAAAATAATGGAAGCAAAGAGGAAGAGGAAAATACTGGTGGAGATGACAAGTAACTGTTATCTCAAATAATTTGAATGCACAAATATTACATTGAATGCACAACTATACAAACAAGATGGAGGGGTGTTTCAGTGGAGGGGAATGACTGGCACTGGAAATTCACTAATCTAAACTAGTCAATTTAAAAAGAATACACACAAGTAAACAGCTAGTATGAGAAAAACATTTCATTCAAAAAGAAAGTAAAAGGTAAATAGAAGGGGAGAAAGGGGCTAAGAAGAATAGACTAATGAAAGAGTTAATCCTACCAAAACAAACTCTAAAGTTGTCTAAATATTTATTGTCCTTTTTTGAGGGCAAAAAAAGCAAAAAGAGATTTGGTATTATGCACCTGGAAATGACTAAATAAATTAGGGAATAATATTATTATATAAGAAATAAGAAGAATTGTTTGAGAGAAACTTGGGAAGTCATATATGTACAATACAAAGGAAACTGAACAGAAATAAGAGAATTTATGCAGCAGATACAAAAAACTCTGAAATAATTAGAAACTGAATTAATGCAGTGATAAATCATGACTTCCAAGGATTAATGATGAAAGATGTTATATACTTCTTGAGGGGGAAAAAAACTGATGGACACAGAATCAAGAATGAGGCATTTCTTTGGACATAACCAATGTGAAAAGTGTATTGCTTGACTATCCAGGCTTGTAACATGCAACATGCTGATTTGAAGGACAGGGAGATTCAGAGGAGGAGAGAGAAAAGATGAATTTCTACTGAAATATACATGCATGCACAAATATGGAAAATACAAATTCTATTTAAAAAATTTGTTGACTAAGTTACAAAGCCTCAAATTTACTCTTTATTTTTATCTTAATATATATTTAATTAGTTTTATGTTTGTGCAAATGAAATTTTTTAGACATTACAAAAAATATTTCTGTTTAAGACTACCCCTTCCCCCCTAAAAATATAGACCCTCACAAACAATAAAGGAAAAAGAAAAAGAAAAAGAAAAAAAATTATATGTATTTCAATCTGTGTTCCCAAAACACCAGTTCTTTCGTGGGTGGATCACATTCTTTATGATAAGTCTATCCCAAAGATTACTTCCATATTTTTCCACAGTTGCTATTGCTGATTGCAACTCCTGCCATTCATAATTCCTCACTAAAATAAACTATATTTTCTCCCTCTTTTTACTCTGTTCCTCTTCTTGTGTTGTGGGGTAGCTGATTGGCAAAGCAGACGAAACACTAGCCCTGGGGCCAAGAGGCACCGAACCCACATACCACCCATTAGGCCCAGCAACTACCTGTCCCTGTGGCCCTGGACAGGCCATTCAATCCCCGTCCCTTGCAAGAAGTAAAAAAGAAAATATGTTATATCTAACCCTCTCCCCCATGGTCCATCCTCTTCTCCATCACTCACATCCCATCTTCCATTGTACCCCTTCTCTCCTTTTTTGGGGGGGTGCCCCAATATTACTCAAAAGCTCAGGAAACACCCGAAAACCAGACACAAGCTAGGGAATTGAGTAAACAGAAAAAAAATAACCTGACCATGGGCAATTACTTTGGTCCCATGGAGCACCAAAATATTCAATCTGAAGATGAGAAAGTCTAAGCTTCTGCATCTAAAGACTCCAAGAAATAAAGCAGTTGGAATCAGACTATCACAGAATTCAGAAAGATTTTGAAAATCAAGTAACATAGATAGAAGAAAAATTGGGGAAAGAAATGAGAGAGATGTAGGGAAAACATGAAAATGAAGTCAGCAGCTTAGTCAAGGAGATCCAAAAAAATGCTGAAGAAAATAACATGTTAAAAACCAGCATAGGTCAAATGATAAAACAGTTCAAAAAGTTATTGAGGAGAGGAATGCTTTGCAAAGCAGAATTGGCCAGATCTAAAAAGAGATAAGAAAGCTCTCTGAGAAAAACAAATCCTTCAAGTCTAGAATGGAGCTAAGGGAAGCTGTTGACTTTACAAGAAGTCAAAAGACAATACATCCTTAAACAAAAGAATGAATAATTAGAAGAAAATGTGAAATATCTCTTTCAAAAAGCAACTGATCTGGAAAACAGATTCATGAAAGATAATTAAAAATTATTGGGATACCTGAAAGTCATGATCAGGAAAACAACCTTGACCTCATTTTTAAAGAATTCCTAAAGAAAAATTGCCCAGATAACCTAGAAGCAGTGGCCAAATTAGAAATTGAGATTCCACCGATCTCCCCCAGGGAAAGAGATCCAAAAAAAAAAAAAAACCAACCCCCAGGAATATTATAGCCAAATTCCAGAACTCCTAAGTCAAAAAGAAAATATTAGGAGTAGCCAAAAGGACACAATTCAAATATCATGGAGATGCAGTCAGCATCACACAAAACTTAGCAGAAACTACATTAAGGGCTTCTCGGGCTTAGAATATAATGTTCTCCAACGCAAAAGAGCTCAGAATGTAACCTACTGAGCAAAACTGAACATCCTCTTCCAGGGAAAAAGATAGACTTTCAATGAACCAGGGGAATTTCAAATGTTCCTGTTGAAATGCCCAGAGCTGAATAGAAAGTCCTCAAATACAGGACTCAGGTGAAACATAGAAAGTGGAGGGGAAGGGTAAAATATGAGGCACTTAATGATAATGAACTACATGTATTCCTGCATAGAAAAATGATACTGATAAGACTCATATGAAACTTCTCATTTAATAGAACAGGTAGAAGGAACTTTTATAAATGAAGCACATAGGAGAGTTGAATTTGAAGATATAATATATTGTAAAAATGCAATTGATGGCTAAAATTGATATGTAATGGGAATAAGAGAAAGAAGAGGTGGAATAGACTAAGATATTTCATATAATAAGATTTTTTTTATTATTGCAATGAGCTATTGCAATGATATGGAAGGGGGGAATGAGGGAACTTTCAATCTCATCAGAGGTGCCTCGGAGAGGAAACAGCATATATATTTGCTTTTTATTTAAACAAGAATCCTGAAAAGTTTAGAAAATGTTAAATGTATCAATGGGTCCCTAACCCTGTATTTTCAATAACCCTATGAAAAGCAATCTCCCTGTCAACAATTCCAACTTTCCTTATCTAGCTCAACAAGTTCCTTACTCATTTTTCCTTAATAAGGTTCAATAATTTTGCTCATTTACTTCAGAGTCTACCATTGCTCATTTTGTAATTTTTTATATACAAAAATTTATATACATACATACACACATACATATATATTTATATATATACACATACACATACATACACATATATACATATATATGAAGTTATAGAATTATTTTAAATATGTGTACAATAATTCTATTCATTTTTGTTTTTTTCAGTTTTTCTGGATGAAGTTAGCATTTTCCTTCATAGGCTTTTAATAATTCTTCTGCATTTTTGTATGAGTTAAAATGATTTATTCCTTCTGAGTTGGTTTTAAAATAATATTGTTACTGAATATATTTTATCTGGTTTCTCAAAATTTTGCTTCATGCCAGTGTATCCATGCTTTTCTAAACTCATCAAAGTCATCCTTTCTTATAGTACAATTGCATTTCATCATATTTATATACCACAATTCTCTTGCCCATTTCTCAATTTTTGGTCATCTAGCTAATTTCTGTTTTTTGATGCTAAAATATAAATATTTAAGAACATATAGAATTTTTTCTTTTCCCCTATTCATCTTTGGAAAGAGTAAAGTACAGAATGTTTCATAACAGAATTCCAGCTCATTCTTCAAAGTGGGTTGATAAGTCCACAATTCCACAATGAATTAATGTCCCAGTTTTTCCACAGTTTCTCCAACATTTGTTTCTTTCCCTTTGCTCATTTTAACCAATCTTATAGGTATAAAATAATATCTCATGTTTGCTATTTATTGCATTTCCTTTATTGATGACAATTTAGACCTTTAGAAATTCTATATTATGAAAAGGAATTCTTAGAGTATTAATTTAGCAGTTATGTCTATTGTGGATTTGAGGTAGGAAATTAAAGGCAAAGATGAAAATAAGGAAACTGTTTCAATATCATCAATGAGAGATAATTAGGTTCAGTCAGCTGAAGTGTTGTGTTAATGCAAAGAAATGACCAATGCAAGAGATTTTGTGAAGGTAGAATGAGAAAATTTGGTGATCAATGGTGCTTACAGTTGAAGGAGATGGAGCATTAAGGCTTTTTGGGGTGGTGCAATCAATATAAATAAGATAGCATGTATAAAAAATGATTTAAGAGAAATTAGCTCTGTTATGTTCATGTTGAGTGTAAGAGGCCTATGAGAGACAGAAGCAGTGATCTCTAACTAAGAATACCAGCAGTACAATACTAGTAGAAGAGTCAGTCATTTTCATGATGACTTTTAAGATCCTTGGAGCCTAGAGGTCAGAAATGCAGAACCTTATAAATATTCTACATTATACATTCTTCTTATTTTGATGTTCTTTTTCTCCTGTCTTTAAAAATACTGTTAAATATATTTTGTTGAATTGCTTTAAAAAATGTGGTTGATGACGTTGAGAAAATTGTGGAGTTAGGAGAGTGATGACAACATATAGCCACTAGGATCTTGATAAATATCTTCTGAGTGAAGTAAATATAATAAAATATAATATTGAGTTATTTCTCTATTTTTGCTGATGGCAATAGTAGCCTTTCAGGAAGTACATTTTCAGTTTTGAATACATCTTTGGAATTTTCCTCTCATTCAGTTCTTTTTTTTTTGAAGGTCAATCTCTATTTTATTTTTAAAAAGTATAAGCCCACTGATTTTATTTTCTAAAAGGAGGCCTACACAATTTTAGTGACCTTGAGCACGAGTAGGTTATTGTCTTGAGGGTAGCAAACCAGATATGTTTTAAATTTATTTTTATTAAAGATATTATTTGACTTTTACAACTTCCCCCAAATCTTACTTCCCACCACCCACCCCACCCCCACGGAAAGCAATCTGTCAGTCTTTACTTTGTTTCCATGTTGTTCCTTGATCCAAATTGGGTGTGATATCATTCAGTTCTAATATCACCTTAATTTCCATACTTTGTCAATCCTACTTTAACAGAATCTCTCATTAATGTCACTTTCACTCCACTCAGAGAATCCCTGTCTTAAGCTATTTAAGAATATTGGTTCAGTGATTATAGTCGTAGAATACAGCAAGCATTTCCTAAACTTATATTGATAGCTAGAAAATGATTCAATATTTATATAGAACCTTAGCTTTTCCAAAGTATCCAAAATTTATTATGTTATTTGATCCATTAGACTACTGGAGTATTCATATTTCAAAATCACTAAATCACATTTCCACGAACCATCAGAAGCCTACTTTTTGTTCCACAACTTATCTTCTGTAAAAAATTACAAAATGAGCAATGGTAGACTCTGAAGTAAATGAGCAAAATTATTGAACCTTATTAAGGAAATATGAGTAAGGAACTTGTTGAGCTAGATAAGGAAAGTTGGAATTGTTGACAGGGAGATTGCTTTTCATAGGGTTATTGAAAATCCAGGGTTAGGGACCCATTGATACATTTAACATTTTCTAAACTTTTCAGAATTCTTGTTAAAATAAAAAGCAAATATATATATATATATATGCTGTTTCCTCTCTGAGGCACCTCTGATGAGATTGAAAGTTCCCTCATTCCCCCCTTCCATATCATTGCAATAGCTAATTGCAATAATAAAAAAAATCTAATTATATGAAATATCTTAGTCTATTCCACCTCTTCTTTCTCTTATTCCCATTACATATCAATTTTAGCCATCGATTGCATTTTTACAATATATTATATCTTCAAATTCAACTCTCCTATGTGCTTCATTTATAAAAGTTCCTTCTACCTGTTCTATTAAATGAGAAGTTTCATATGAGTCTTATCAGTATCATTTTTCTATGCAGGAATACATGTAGTTCATCATCATTAAGTGCCTCATATTTTACCCTTCTCCTCCACTCTCTATGTTTCACCTGAGTCCTGTATTTGAGGACTTTCTATTCAGCTCTGGGCATTTCAACAGGAACATTTGAAATTCCCCTGGTTCATTGAAAGTCTATCTTTTTCCCCTGGAAGAGGAAGTCCAGTTTTGCTGGGTAGGTTACATTCTGAGCTCTTTTGCATTGGAGAACATTATATTCTAAGCCCTAGAAGCCCTTAATGTAGTTGCTGCTAAGTCTTGTGTGATGCTGACTGCAGCACCATGATATTTGAATTGTGTCCTTTTGGCTGCTTGTAATATTTTCTCTTTGACTTGGGATTTCTGGAAGTTGGCTATAATATCTATAATATTCCTGGGGGTTGTTTTTTTTTTTGATCTCTTTCCAGGGGAGATCAGTGGAATCTCAGTTTCTAATTTGCCCACTGCATCTAGGTTATCTGGGTAATTTTTCTGTAGGAATTCAAAGAAATTCAAAGAAAGTAAAAGGCTATTCAGACATTGAGTCTAAGGGTGTCCAACTCTTGGTTAGAGAGAAGTTAAAAAAAAAGGAGAGTTACATGATAACTATACTATATATGTGAGAGGAATAGCTAATTGCACTTAAGAAACTTATAATTATATATACAACCCTCTTTTTTGTTCCACTCTGATATGGAAATACTATCTTCATAAATTAAAAATAAAATTTTAAAGATAATATTCAATGACCTTTGGATAAAATGCAAATTCTCATCATGAAGTTTAAAGTTCTACAAAATGGTTCTCATCTATTTTCCCATCTTATAATGTAACACTGTGTCTTCTACTCAGTCTGCCTCCCTAGCTTCTCATTATCATGAAATACCATGTCTTGACTATATAACTTTGACTTGATGATAACTAGCATCCCAATTTGCATCAGTCTCATATAATTCTTAGCTTTCTTAATAACAGAATCGAGATGCCATCTCTTACTTGAAACCTTACTTGATCCCACCTCTTATAAGAAAACTGTCCCTCTTAAAATAATTTCTGTTGTTTTATATAAATATTTGCATTTTCCAATTTGGTTTAGCAAAATAATATATGTATTATTGCAAACTTTGTTTATTTTTTATTTTTTATTCTCATGGCCTAAAAGAGCTCCTTACCATATAGGAAATGATGGATGAAAACTTTCATTTTAAACTTGTAATGAACAAATAGGTAAACAACCAACTTTCTGTTAAAACTACATCCATAAATTAGTAGCAAGTTTGAATCTTGCAACACATACACCCTTAGAATTCTTCTCCATCCATTAAGCCTTTTTCTTAAGTTTCAACCTTGACCAGAAGCTCAGGAGACCAACTTAAATTAATTAGAAAACTAGAACTAACTCAGATATCCAGAGTGTCTCCTCCACCTTTCTCCTGGAAGATCCTATGGACTGTCAACTGTAAAATGTCCTTGCTTAAATAAACATCCATATAACAAAAAAAATCTGGAATCATTATATCCTATGCTGTCCTGTATTCATCTGTCTACAATTCCAAGCCATTTAGAATAGTAAACGACTTACAAGGCTTAAAGAACCTTTTTGTAATATAAAATACAGTCTCAGACCCTTTGCTGGTTGGAGGAACTTTAGTAACATAGATCCAGTAAAGATCTGAATATGAAGCAAATACTAATATGAAGTAAATATATGAAGCACTTCATATGAAGTAAATGTTATTGGAAAAATGATAGCATCATTCATATGATGTCTATTCTTTGCATCAGTTAAGGATTGAAATATCTCTTGGAAATACAATGTACCAGGAAATCTTCATGCTCTGCAACCATACTACTTTCTCACTCTGTGATACTTTTGTACAGTGGTTTACAGTGGTTTGTACAGTGGAATCCATGGATTCCAGAAAATCCCTAAAGTCCTTCCAGTGAGTGTTTCTATGAGGTGAAAAGTGTTTAAATGATGATACTAAGATGTCATTTCTCTAGTAAAATGTTTCTTGATTTTAATTATACATCTCTGTAATGTCAGACTGTCTTCATATACTTCAACAAAACAAGAAATCAATACATATTGAATGTAGAAGTACATATGAGGATTCAGGTATCTCTGCTTGAATGAGACAATTAGATTTTCAAGATCATTTAAAACAGTGTAATAACTATGACTGAATCTTTTAGAAAATAGTTATTTTCATTAAGATATTATTTATGTTAACATATAATTATCATTATTTGTAAATGAATAAATGTATGATCTTCACTTTTTTTTTAGTTTTTGCAAGGCAGTGGGGTTAAGTGACTTGAACAAGGTCACACAATTAGGTAATTATAAGTGTCTGAGTCTCAATTTACACTCAGGTACTCCCAACTACAGGGTTGGTGCCCTATCCACTGTGCCACCTAGATGCCCCTAAATGTATGATCTTTAAATAGGTTTAATTTCTATTATAATAAATTTTGATGAATATAACCAACTTAAAATAGTTAATAATTACTGAGAATGCAAAGGTGTTTGGTCTTAAGAGCTAAAAGTTTGAGATATACTGCTCTTCTTTTGTCATTTAGAATATATTGCTCCAAAAGCATGCCTTTGCTTTGCTTACAGCTTTTTGAGATATTTTGTCAAACAATCTGTTTTTGTCACTTTTTACCATCTTCAAATTTGACAACCATATAAAGAGGTTTCAAAGAAAGGTGTGACCTGAATCCTATCTCATTATAATAATCTCCCAAGATTTTCTTGAATCAAGAAATTTTCAATG